>NC_092212.1:23686403-23694158 GCF_043381705.1 Parasteatoda tepidariorum
TATATATATATACAATTCGGTTTTCGAGAACACTTATCCACCACTAAACAACTAGTGAGAATTATTGAGAATATTAACCAAAGATTCTTCAAAAAAGAAACAATAGCGCTCCTGATGTTGGATGTGGCCGAAGCCTTTGACCGAGTCTGGCATCAGGGCCTCATATAAAAGCTCATAAATTTCAATATCCCCAAAGATCTAATACTACTAATTAATAATTATCTGACAAACAGAACCTTTTATATTAAGATCAATACAGTATTTTCTTCCGCTAGAAGCATTAAAGCAGGAGTTCCGCAAGGTTCAATTCTTGGCCCTGTGCTCTACCTAATTTGGCAGAAGATTTAGAGAAGCAATTCAATATAAAAATTGTATCCGTTAAAAAACAATTGGTAGTTATGGATTTTTATTATTCCCGGAAAAAAACTGAAAACAGAAATTTATTGTTATCAGTTTTTACTCCGGTGCGCCGCCCGATGAGACATTCTAGCGTGACCCACCGGTGGGTCACCCCGGCGTGAACGTGCTGAAAAAGCTTATAAAAAGTTGAGAAAATAAATTCGAATTTAATTGCTGAAAAGCAATAAAAGATACCCTATGTCTAATAGAATATATAAATAATTTTAACATTTATTATTAACATTATGTGGAATGAAATTACTAGAATATTTTAAAAATCAAAATGGTAGAAGAGAAAAATTTTGAATTTAGTTTAATCATGATTCAAAACACATATATTACTATTCTTCGCACATTGGGTAAATATCTAACTTGCATAATTGTGTAAATTCGACCTGAAAGAGTTTATGCATTTACCCCTTATTTTTAAATACTTTTACAGAATTAATCCTCATGACAGTATTTTTATGATGTTCACTATTTATGTTGCTTGGCAATGAAGGTAAAAATAAAAAGTGGGTAAAAAGAATTACTTTTATTTTAGTTCTAACAAATTTTGTCTACAATTGTTCTATGCATTCTCGCTATAATTTAAATAAGAAGTGACGAATAAAATAAGTTAGACTATTGCTCTGAAGTGAATTAAAACCACTCTGCAATTTATGCTAAGACAATTTTTAAAAAAGCTTTTCTCATACAGAGCGCAAAATGTTTTTTTGGAATTGACTTTTTAAAAACAAAATGTTTGTCACTCAAATTTAATATATTTTTACTATGACTGCCTCAAGTACCATATTTTATTCAGGAGTTTCAATTGTTACATTCAATAAAACGAAGTACTCTGACGTATTCTGTGCAAATTTGTTATCAACAATTAAAATATAAAAAACACGGAATGTTAGATGTTCATAAAATTTGAGATATTTTATGAAAAATAAATATGTCTCAGTGGGCAATATAAAATTGTTTTTAACAGTAATAGGTGCTAGGGATAAAAAGTACGAAATATATAATATTTAAAAAATTTTTAATATTATATAAAAGTCAAATATTCTTGACTGTTATAGTGATAAAAGATAAAAAGTAAGGAATATTTGATGTTTATAAAATTTCAAATAATATTTGAAAACAAAATAACCGCAATCTGCTATCTAAAATTGTTTTTGACAGTCATAAATGATAAGAATTAATAGTACGAAATATTTTATGTTCTTAACGACTGGATGTCCTATTTTAAAGTCATTACAGAACATTTATCTGACAACTGAACTCTCTTCCAAAAATTTCAAGATGCTTCTTCCATAATCCTTCTTCGATTCTAAATCTTTCTTACAAATTATTGATTTGATAAGCTAAATGCTTATAACATGAAAATATGTAGAAAGAAACGTGTAACATTGCGTCGTATTTCATTAAAATCACGAAAAACAAGCATTTTGCTCAATCAAATGCTTATTTTCGGCAACGCAGAGAATTGTTGTTGTCATCGACCATTAAGGCAGAGGAGGTGCGATTGTTTTTATTTTCCAGTTTCACCATCTGTGGCCTAATATTCGATTTCTGTCTCCCCCTTACGTCACACTCGTTTATAGGGTGGACCCATTCATAAATCAATTCATTCATCCACAGATCGTAATTTTGACCTGAACCATTGAACGACCAATTCAGTACACTCAGAGGTGTAATTTTTATGGATTAATTGAGGACTTTATGATCCGACAAATTTAACGTGCACCAATCACCATTTACTACACGGGGACTTTTCGGCCGGCTGGATTCAAACTCCCGTTCTCACGAACGGGAGTCCAGCGCCCTGGCAACCAAGCCATCCTAGCTCAGAGAATTTTTGTATGAACTTCAAGTATTTCATGTGAACTTCGTGCAACTAGTTGAGTCTTTTCCATGCTGCCCAATCTCAAAAGTAGATATTTTCAAAGAACTCTACTGAATCTACTAGATCTTAGCGGTCGGTATGGGAATTGAGAGCTAATTTATGCAATTTATTCTCATAAAAAATGGAATTTTTGTTTGTTTTTTTCCAAAAAAAAACAACAACATGAATTTGTTTTGATCTTCTTGTATACTATCCGTATTCATATTTGTTATTTACAAAAAAACATTTGTTATACTAGAATAGTTGAGAGCATAGTGTGAAAGGCCAAGCAAGCGTAATTGAAAATTCATCTTTGAACTTACAAAAAATTTTATTGAGCAAAAAATAAAACAACATAAATTAAATATCGCATAACTTTCTGAAAAACATAATCAACGAGAGTATTCTACCAACACCTCCTAGAAGAAGGAAGACCTCAGCACGGATCATTTTAGTAGTCCGATGTAACGAACTTAAACTGCGCAATGGATAAAAAATAAGAAAGATGTCACGACGTTCGGGTTACTAAACTGCGCAGTAGTGGAAGGATTACGAAACATGTCATTACGTTTGGACTACTAAAGGATCGATTTTCTTGCTTATGGTAACCCGTGCTGAGGCCTTCTCTTTTCTAGGAGGTATTGATTCTATTCTCCACATTATAACACAAATATAGATGTGCCATACTCTTTCCCATACAAATTCAATCTGCGTCTGTCTTATATATATACAAGCATACATCTAATATCCAATCAGAAACACTTGCATAATGAGGGTGAAAAGAAAGTAAGAACTACGCTTATAATTGATATAAAAAAAATTTCCAAAGTAAACTTTAAAAAATTAAGAAATAAAAACAGTCTAGAAAAGAAAGAAGAAATACCTTTCTTTCCAGAGCTTAAAAACTTAATCTTTACTTTCTTAAGATTTTTTCGTCTTTCTCCCTCTTTCAGTATTCTTTCGAACTTGTGATTTCTGACTCTTGCTCAAACCTCGTACCTTCAAATTCGTAGTCTGGCAAATTATTCTTTATATTACATTGCATTATTGTTCCCCAGACGAGTTTCATCTATCGATGGGCAATTACATTTTTTTTATAACCGCCGTTGAACAACCGACCCAGTTTTTGGAGGCTTGCGACTACTAAAGTTAAACTCCGTAGCCTTCTAATTTTGAACCCAATCCAGAACACAAGGGAATTGAGAGAAATTTGCCTTCGTGAAGAACTTTTTGATGGAACTAACCCGCATTTGCGTTACATGGATAGGAAGACCACGAGAACCTCCCTCGGTTAGCCTGACGGCAAGGGGACTCAATTCCATGATCCGTCTACCATTGAGGATATTTTACGTCAGCACTGTGGTCGGTGCAAGCCGGATGCGGAATTTGTATCGACCAGTCATTGCCGGGATCGAACCCCGGTTCATTTCATTGGAAGGCGAATGCTCTATTCCTTTAGCCTCCACCGCTTATAAAGTTAGTATAGAATTGTTTTCATTAACTTGATTAATAGCATTCATTTGTTCGTTTATTATGTTGGATCAGAACAACATAGAGCTCAGTACACGCAGATGGTTACACTTCGAGTTCCCCCTACACTGGCAAACCAACCAACCAGGTTTTTGATATGTTTTACATTGCCATGTGTGTACACTTTCAAATTTGTAACGAAAGTATGCGACAGAACAAAGCGGTGCATCTGATGCGTACATTAAGTGTAAATGCCCTGCCACTTTTTTTATTAAGGCACCTTCTGTATTGTCATAGAATTGGGTCTGTTCTTTCTCAGATAGAATTTTCCGGTAGATCTAATAAAACTGTCACTTAACTTTTATCCACTCAACTTTTTATTCATTATCTTCATATAGTAATGTTTCCTATGTACAATTTATGCTCTCAATTACAAAAAAATTCGATATTTCAGGGAATGAAAATAGGGCGAATTTTGACGAGTTTACAGTGTTTGGTGATGACAACACTAATACAATTATATATTTCGACAATGGTCAAGGGTTAGTAGATTTTGAAATTTAAATTAAAGTTTTAAATTGTTTATTGGTATGTTGCTCTTAATAACAAATCAATCAATTATATCCAATCGATGAAAACCTCCAAAACGCAAATGCATTCAAACTATAAAGTATACATCAGTCATTGCTTTAAAATAAATATCTGCAGAAAAATATTTAATGAACATAAATAGAGTTTAGACCAGCGGTTAACAAAATTTTCGGCTATGGAACCCTCAATGATCTTTTTTTTCCGGTGGAATCCCGACATCACAAATAAAGTTTATTAACCCCTTCACTTGTGCACTCCAGTTAATTCGACTGTGCTAAACAGGCCAAACTGTGCACACTCGAGAAAATTCGAGCGTCGTTGTATTTTATGCTGCAATAATTTTTCACACTCGAATATAATCAAGAATTGAAAATAACATTGTGGAATCTAAGAAAAAAAATCGTTAATATTTATCATTTACATAGGATTGTAAGCTATAACATTTATTCAAGAATAAAATATATGGAGATGCCAACTTGCCCCGGACAGCAAATATATATTTTAAAGTGGTAGTTTATCAATTGTGATTCTTGATTGAATAAATTCAATTTAGTAGATTTTTATCCACCAGTATTTCTAAATAATTCTTAGGCTTACGTAATTCACCGCTCTGTATGTATGCTATAGAGCTTGGTGCAACATCTCCACATCACTCCTTAAAAAACTCAAAACATGCCAGAACAAAATCCTCAGGAAAATAACAAAAGCAAGATGGTTTATCAGAAATAAAAACATACATCGCGACCTAAACATAGATTCCTTAGATCATCACACTGCAAAGCTAAATTTCAAATTTTTTGAAAAAACCATTAATTGTGACACCGCAGGATTGAACGAAATTTTTACTTTTGAAAACTTAAGAGAAGACATAAACCTCAGACCGATGGCAGCTCATTTTTGTAGTGACGTAATTTTATCTAAAATTCAAAATATTTAATTTCCTTTTACTTCAACTGCAATCCAATTACCAAAAAGAACCACCCCAAAGATCAAAATTCAAGACGAATGGGAAAAAAGGCCGCTAACGGCCCCAGGCGCCCAGATAAATGTTGATGATGATGATGATGTATGCTATAGGAAGTTGCGCTTCGGCGATTTATTATTTATTTCCACTCAGATGAATTAGTTAGAGCCCCTAGCGGGGCTGATGCTAAGATAACCATCACATATGAGTATGAGAATGTATGCTACAGCTTTTAAAAAGCAAGCATAAGTAGTCAAATATTTGCAAAATTTTCTCTGCAGACATTTACCGTTTTTTTAATTATTTTGGCTGTTAGCATCAGGGGTGAAAATGAGACGGAAAAGAGAAAAGGCTGGTAGTAAAACCATTTTACTTCTTTCTTTTTTAAACTATTCAGCAGTATTTATTTTACCCTAAAAAAAGAAGCAGTTTTATATATATGCTAAAATTATAAAAGAAATCTTGGTAGTTACAGATATTTTTCTCAAAAAATAATGCTATAATAAAATGTCTTTCGTACCAGTTTTTTTCCCTTTTCCGTCTTGCTATATAAGGACTTTCAGCCATGGTTAGCATCTCTGCTAAAGCGCAGTATATCAAAATTTTTCCCCAAACGAAAAGCCCAAGTTCTAAAGTGTTTATTTACATTTAGAAAGATTTGATTTTTCATCGCCGATCTTTCTGATCGAAAAATCTGTGCGTTATAGGTAGTCCGATCAGACCATTGTGAAGGATGCCCACTTTCTGAACGAGTCACTTAATACAAAATCTAGTTAAAATAAGAAAGTGGTAGCAAATATAGGACTAAAAATTTATTTTATTTATGAATATTATTGGTTTGCCTTATTCACTTGTCAACCACTACAGATTCAATTCTCAAATATATATGATGAATTTCTCTCAATTACTTTTATAAAAGGTTTTTGGGTTCATGCACACAGCTGTTTCACTTTTTAAATAGTCTGCGCGGACTACTTATAAAAGATCGTGTGAAGGCTAAAGTGATGTAGGAGGTGATGGTTAAGATAATTGTGAATGTAATAAGCTGTAGAAGACTATTTTTAAACTATTCAATTATGAGGATAAAGATTTTTCATTATTTTATTATCAATTATCCTAAATTAGGTTTTATGTCCAGCAATTAAATTAGCAGTCCTTGTGCTATATCTAGTCTAATTATAAATTTGTTATTAAAGTATATACATAAGCTGAAAATGAATAAAATAAGCCGATTTGTGGTTTACTTCAGAATCGAAACTGAAAAGTTGGAAGTGTTTATTAGGGAAACAAATTATTTTATTAACTGATTTAACTATCTTATTTTCAGTTTAAAAAGCACGGTAGGAAATACAAATGCGATATTTTATAAATGATTTTTCATTTCATAATTTATTCAATATTTTGTTATTAGAAATATTATATATTATTTTTTAAAAATGTCATTTCTATATTATTCCATTTTTATATATTTACTTGAAATAATTTCATAAATGCAACCGAAAGATTAAGTAAATTTCGAATTACTGGATGGATTGAAATATAATCGGAGATTTCAAAATTCGTAACATCCGTGCCATCCTGTAATAAACAGTACGAATTCATGGGAACCATTCCACGGAACCCTAGGGTTCCGCAGAACATCATTTGGGAATAGCTGGCTAATAGAACATAAAGGACATAATAAAGAGCAAAGATTTTTCTAAAATTTTAACTTGGTTCCATAGTTGTCTATTAGTATATTTCTATGGTTAAGTATATATCACCAGTTATCTACAAATATATTTATCACTTGTGGTAACAAAATCATAGATATGTATCTTACTCAAAACAAAACGAACCCTATACCTCCAATGTATTCGACCGATCATCAGCTACGCAGCCCCTGCATGGAGCACAACCACTGTTAGTCAAAAAAAGAAACTGGAGATCACTCAAAATAAATTCCTCAGATATATCACAGGAGCCCCCAGATCCATGAGAATGAAAGATCTAAGACGAGAGTTAAAAATCAACAAAATAGATGAGCACATAGCTGAACTATGTGCAAGTTTCTTCAGAGATGCACTCTCTTGTCATACGTGCAATTACTTTAAAAATTTTGATTTTGAGCTCATCAAAGACAACATAAATTATAGCCCGGCAACCGCCTTTTTCCTATCCGACGGAGTTTTGTCCCGTAAATTTTGTAAATAGCTGTAAATACTTGTAAATAATTTTGCGCATTTATTATGTATTTCCCCTTTTCCCTGGGGCTATGTGGCTACTGTGCACCTGTGAAGCTCGGGGTAATACCTCGAAGGGAGGCGAGGCAGTCTGCCACAAAACCTCTTCTCTCTCTCTCAAACTTGTTTGTTCAATCTCACTACTTCATTTTAATTTTCTCTCAGTAAAAGATACTGAACCCCAACTTTCACCTTTCAGTTGCGCTTCGGCGATTTATTATTTATTTCCACTCAGA
>NC_092212.1:23694295-23725254 GCF_043381705.1 Parasteatoda tepidariorum
AAACTTTTTTGTTAGTCTGAAGATGTAGAATATATATATTCAAAAATAGATATTTTTTTAGATAAAACAAAGAATTTCTCAGTGTTGAAAAAGTTTAGGATAGCCTTAGTATTGTTGTCCTTGTTTTTAATATAGAAGAATAAAATTATAAAGTGATGGTAGTTTAAGTTTTTATCGTAAAAACTATTTAAGTTTATCCTAAAGTATTGCCCACCTGTGCCTAAACTCTTAACTTCTTTCACTTGTCGAAAGTAGATGAATATAATGTGAAATGATGACGAAAGCAACATTGTATTTTTTCTATTTTCGATTTCTTTTTAATATTCCGACACAAAAACCTCTAAGCAATCAAGATGAAACTATTAAATTCCATTTTTACTCTTTTGTCTCACCATATAATGGTAAATTCAAAATGTTCCATTATTCTTTATAATATTGCTCAAAAAGGAGACGTTCGCAAATTTGGCTAGATAAGAAGACTAATATTATGCAAATAACAAATCTTTTTTCAAAAAAGTTACATTTACAGGAATCATTATTACGAACACGTTGTCTTCATACGGAAACAACGAATAAGATTAATTTTGAAATAAAAAAGGGATTATTAAAATCAGATCAATATACAAAAAAAGATAAAAGAAATGTAAAAAATCCATATACGAAAGAGGTAATCAAACATTTTACTGATATAATAATTAAACTATTAGTAACTATTTTACTTTACCATTAAGTTATTTTATAATAGGTAATTAACCCCTTGGGGACGGATGATTCAGAAAAGCATTCGTACAAAATCAGGATCAGGACGTAATTAAATAAAAAACGGTAACTTAAATGTGGTAGTTACTAATTTGACAGACTTACTTTGCTTTTACTTTAATTACTGTTAGTCTAATCATATATATAATCAATGTTAATTCAAAGTATAACTAAATAGTTTTATTCTGAACAAAGTAATGGTGAATTAAATAAATCAAACAATTATAACTCCGCCCACAAATAAACTGCTAAAGAATTACTTTGATTACCAGTTTTATCTTTTCACCCTGATTGATACGGTTTCGTGCTGTCACGTATTTGTGACAGTCGGCGCGAAAGGGTTAAAGGTTCGCATTTTTCTCAAAACTTTTTAAAAAATTGATTTTATTGGGAGGATCATCAAGAAACACATTTATCGTTCCGTCTAGGCAATTTTCAAGTAGGTTTTAATTGCAAAAGATGAAAAAAGTATTACATAGAAAATGAGACCAGATTTGTGTTTAAACAACCGACCGCTCAGATTTTATATTAAAAAAGTGCTTTTCTTAAGAAAAATTGTGTGAGTTTGTTTTTCAAATTTTGATATTCAGAGTGGGATTAAAATATAATTTTATTGAGTTAAAGCTGTTAAATATTAGTTTTATACCAAACTTTTAGGGGATGCCGATAAAAATTAATGTTTCCCCATTTTATTAAAAACCACCATAATACTATCCACAAGAGTTTAAAAGTCTTTGGGCACACTCACGGTCAAAATAGTGCATAATTTAAGTCTACTTTATCAATATTTAAACTTTCTTAGTATGCTTATCAGCAAAAAAATCAAAGTCAGTCTTTTAAAAGTTGCTTCAAATCAAACTCAATTTTAATATCAGACAGATATTGAGTGAAGTACTTTTCAGATTTATCGATTTTCAGTCAAAGTAAGTATTGAATGAATTACTTAGTTTTATAATAATATCTTAAATGCAATTCTTAATAAAAGGTATAAATTTTGCATCTTTAATTACACATTACTAATCGTGATTTCATATGTAATAATGACTGAAATTATTATTTTATAATAAATATTGACTTTCAATTATGACTTTTAATTTAATTTAATAATGAATTTTGATAGGTAGAATTTTTTTATGTGTCTCGAAATATAAATTTGCATGTTTAAATTCAGAATCCCAATCGTGATTTTATATGTTTTCTATTAATTTAAATAGACTTTTGATTTTCAGATTTTTTACGTGCCTCGAAATATAAATTTTATATGTTTAAATTCAGAATCCCTTTCGTAATTTTATATGTATTCCATTAATTTAATAATGACTTTCGATTAGTAGAAATTTTTTACGTGCCTCAAAATATAAAACAAAATCAAAGAATAATGCACTGAGCGGGGTGGAATTCTCCAAATTATGTCAGTAGAAGGTTAAAAAAACGATTAAATAGCAATAAGAATAAAAATTCCGAAATGAAGTGTAACATTTACCGTGATTGAACAAAATTATGGAAACACTTCGATATTAAATCTAAGCAATTCTTCTTTTAGCAGCAAATGTTTTGATTGTTGTTGGTCTGGCTTGTTTTTTTTTTCTCTTGGCGCAATTTAAACCCATTCGAAATTCGGATCGCCCAAAATGAGAACAAGTTAATGGACTTTTCAGAGATGCCAACTAGCTCATTTGTAAAAAAATATTTTCTAGTGGTAGCAAATGTTAAGTTATTTTTAGTTAAGTATTTTCATTTCAAGTAATTCTAGTGGTGACACTTTATCAGGGGTGAAAGCGAGACGGAGAAGAAAAAAGTCTGGTAGTAAAACCATTTCAGTTATTGCTAGTTTTCGGGAGAAGTATACCTATTCTTTTTTAATAACTATTCAACAATATCTATTTAATCTTGGAGAGGAAGCAGATTTATATAGATATATTAAAATCTTAAAGAAATCTTGGTAGTTACAGATATTTTATTTTTCCCGGAAAAATTGCTATAATAAAATGTCTTTCGTGTCAGTTTTTCATCTTTTCCGTCTTGCTATATACGGGCTTTCAGCCATGCACTTTATATGAGAACGTATACTAATTCTTATTCTACAATTTTTTAGAGCTTATACAAAGAGCTGACAATTTTATTTACTCCTTATTTCCAATACCAGTAAATTGGAAATATTTTTAAAAGAAAACTTGTTAATTTTAGTGGTGAACTTCGTAAAAGTAAAATCCGTCCAAATTTTAAAACTTCATGAATGAACTTGAAAATTATGCCATATATAATAATTCTCTAAAACAAACATTATAAAGCATTGTTATAATTCTCTAAAACATTTTTTGCTAAAATAAAGATTGCTCATATAGAGACTTAGCGACAGTACAGAGGTATTTCCATAATTTTCTACAACCCTTGTGAGTTTTCTCGATTTTGAGCAATTTGATTAAACTCTTAAAAACGCACACACAAGTAGCATACTTTTCTATTTTAAATGACAATTTAAGAAAATTATCCGTGGAATTTATTTACATGTGATGTAGTCAAGACCGTGCTCAAGGAGGGGAGAGAGAGAAACAATGGTCCTGGAGCCTGGGACTAGGGCCTGACCTAAACTCCTTACAGTAAAATAAATACACTACGTGTTAATTAGATTTTTTTAAATAAAATTTCAAAGAACATTTTTGTACCTAAAATATATAAAAACTACGATTTTCTATAAAGGATGTGCAGAAATTTTACAAAATACACTCTTTAAAAAAAAATCGACGTACCAAGAAAGAGTTGTCCGATTGAAATGAAAATTGGTGGATAGGAAGACAATGTACAGAATAGTAAATGATTAAAATTTCAGAACAATTGAATATTTTATTGCAGACTTACAGTAACAAGTTCAATAAGGTGTTGACCCGCCTCTAGCCTGGATACAAGCTGCCACACGGCGTGGCATATATCGATAAAGCTCCCGGATAGTCTCTTGCGGTATTTCCTGCCAAATTCGATCCAATTGTCGAACGAGGTCATCAACATTCCGGACCAGATGCAATCGCCTTCCCATCCTATCCCAGACAAGCTCGATGGGAGAGAGATCTGGTGATCTGGCAGGCCAAGGAAGAGTTTGACAAACTTGCAGACAGTTCATAGCAACACGTGCCGTATGTGGTCTGTCATTGTCCTGCTGAAAAACCATCCCAGGGCTCTGCAAAAGGAACTGTAGCAAAACAGGTCTTAGGATGATGTGTATAGAAAAGTGATAAAGAATATTTATGGAACAAAAATGAACAATCGATAATTAGTTCGAGCTGTTAAACTTAATGGAAAAAATACCATGCGGGCTGCTTAACAGACTCCAGATAGACGACTACAGAGTTTAAATTTTGCATGTTGAAAGGTTCCTATTTTCTTATAAAGTTACCATAGAGTTTTCTTTTTTGTTTTGCTTTGTTTTTTTAAATTCTAATTTGTTCGAAATTTATTGTAATTTTATTTATTTTTTTCCGAATTTTTTCCAAATACTTTTTGCTTTACGTTACATTTTTTGCTTTTATGTTCAAAATCTATAAAATTTAGAAACTTGAAGTTGCGGAGGTGTGTAGATAAATGTGCTAGGAGTTCATTGGAATAAAAAAGAATAGAATCCCTCATTAGTTCGAGAAACATTAACTTTTAAACTTGTAATAAGAAAAAAAAACATTCATCTACTGTAGGTCGATCGCTGAAATGCAAATGCACTGTTGAAATTCGATGTGCTGCTAGGACCATATTAAATTATAACTTTAAGGAAAGTTCGTTTTTTAAAACTTCTTATTTGCTCAAAGTTTATTGCAATTTTAAGTATATTTTTTCGATTTTTTTGCCTTACATAATAATTATTTATCCATTGTTGACAAAACATTTATCTCCCTAGCAATTTTAATTTTCTAAGCTCATGTTTGACTTGAAATGAAAAGTAACAAAAAGGGAATTAATAAAAAATTCAAGAGAGGTTAGATTTTACCTGATAAAAATCTTATCATTTATAAAAATATAAATACTTCAGAGAGATTAACACTTTGAATGCCATGGGGGTCACCGGTGACTGGCACTGAGCTTGTTCGTGGCGCCTCGGGGGTCACCGGGGACCGGCGAAGCCAAGATTATTAGACACATATTCTTCGAGTAAATTTTTAATTTTTTTATATTATTATCGTTACTAAAATGGTTTGAAGAAATTAATGCAATATAGAAGACACAAAAGTAGTTTTATTTATATACACAGAGATGCCAACTTGCTCCGAACAGCGAATAAATATTTTCAAATGGTAGTTTATTAATTGTGATTCTTGGTTCAATAAATTCAATTTATTATTCAATTTATTTATTATTTAATTCAATTTATTATTCAATTCAATTTATTATTCAATTTATTTATTATTTAATTCAATTTATTATTCAATTCAATTTATTATTCAATTTATTTATTATTTAATTCAATTTATTATTCAATTTATTTATTATTTAATTCAATTTATTATCAATTTATTCAATTTATCAATTAGCTTATATAATTCACTACTTTTCTCAAATATGTTATGCTAAACCTTTTAAAAAAACTGGCAAAATCTGTCCGATATTTGCAAATTAAGATTGTAGTCATTTACCGTTGTGGCCAGACGGGCAAGCCATGTAAAATTAGCGTGGCATTCAACATGTTAAAACTGGCTCAAAAGCAAACTGTTGTATGATATAAGGTTGTATTGTTAACATTTAAAATTGCTTCTCATTTATATCACGCAGGTTTGGTGTAAGTGTTAATATCAATATATCAAGTGGTATTTTTTAATGTAAAGGAGACCGATGCGCAATGCTAATCTTAACCACCTTGACTTCTTTCCTAACATCTAGCTGCTATGAGAGTGCTTTAATTTCTTTTTCAACCATTTTAGTTTAAAAATATCACTTTTACATAACATCTAATTAAAATAAAGATATGTATTATGAAAGTTTTGGCTATTTGGATCAGGAATGGGTTCCTATTGAGTTTTAACCCTGATGATGTGCTTTTACTTAACTTCCCTACTGAGACATATCAGTTAGAGCCCCTAACGGGGCTGATACTAATAAGATATCAATTTACATAGGCATAAGCTAACTTCCCTAGCTGTTTGTCGCAGCACTTATGCGATCTCCTGTTTTATCTTATGCTCGTACACTTTGACAAAAAACAAACTAAAAATTTCATTTAAAAAATATGTGTAATTTTAGGAACAAAAGTAATTTCAAAATGAAATTTCCGCTAACTCGGCAAGATCAAGTATTTATATAAATGCAACAAAAAATTTATTCCCCCAGTGCTTTTCATATTTTTTTATAATCTCTCACGAAAAACAAGTGTTCAGCTAGATCTTGGATAAAATATTTTTCTTATACATAATTTCTAAATATTTCGTGTCATCTTTTTTTGTGGTATCAATTTTTGCAAGGTTCAAAAATCTTGTTTATGTCGAGATAATGTAGCAGAAGTGCAAAGTGATACTTTAATATACTTTTGGAAAAAAGGCACTTCGTTGTTAGAAGGAAAACCACAAACAAAAATATGCTTGTCTACTGCTGACCTGAATTGTTTATAATCTCTATAGATTTCACTTTTCAAGGTTATCGAAGAAAATTACGTAACTGACTACGACACTCAACCCTTATCGATATGCAAACTTTTTTGTTAGTCTGAAGATGTAGATAAGCAAAATAAGTTTAAACATATTAAGTAATTCTATTCATTCGAATGATTTCCTATATCGAGATACTTAAGTGTTAGCGTTTGAATAAATTTAAAAATATTGGCAAGTGTTAAACAATTTGAATGTTTGCGTTTAGCACCATAATTTGATTATAAACTTTAAAATTAAATAATTATAAGGAAAAAAAACGATTTTAACTTCAAATAGGTTTCTTCCAGTTTCAAAAATAATAGCTTAATTGTTAATTGATTTAATATTTTGCTGAAACAGAAAAAAATTCAATTTAGTATGTGGATCTAAACTTTTTATGACATTAAGGTACGCGAATACGGACCACAATTTGAAAATTTTCCAGGGTCACCAACGATGTCTTAATATATTTGGGACCACCATTACAGATTATTTTTAAACAGAAATATGTGAAACTAAGAATTCTTTTTAAACTTGATTTATGTATGTATAATGTATTGAAATATAATACACCGCTTAACAATTGATAATGAGCAACTGATTTATGCAAAGTAGCTTTCTTTACAGCCGATCAATAGCAATAAAATCAAGTGCAGAGGATCGGGGCAGAGCAATACCCGTTATCCGTATCAAAGGCAGTGTACACAATATGTTCAGTCATTCGAAAATTTATGATGTTAGGTATTTGATCAAAAAAGCACCATAGATTGCTGGACTTATTTCAGTGTAGTGTTGCAATATTTAAGTGCAAAATGTTAGCATGACATCGTTTGAGTTCTGACGATCGTGGACGAGCAGTTAGATGACTGGAAGTAGGTCAAAATAACAGTATCGAAGGGGTAAAAAAATGTCATCTTGCGATTAAAAAACACCGCTGATAAAAGAGATACCATGCGAGAGCTTGCCGGTGGTCGTTGTAGAAGCACCACGACTCATGGGTAACTATATATCCCCAGTAGCTGAAAGGAATAAAAATTTCACTCCTAGCAGATAGCTGCAGACCGTACCGTACCGTACACATAATTCTCCCAGAACCATCCCACGGTCATAATGCATTCACGGAAGCCTGTTTTATGCATCCTGCTTTAACCACGCCATCGTCGAGAAAGATTACGTTGGTGTAGGAAACGTATTGGTTGGGGTAACCAGCAAAGGCTCATAGTGATGTCCTGATTCACTATGAAAAGTGATTCTGGCTACCAGTTAGTGTGGAGAAGGGAGAGAGGAACACAACAATAGGTTCATGAACGTGATCGGTGTGGCCCAAACGTACAGATATGGGCAGACATCAAGCTCAATGGCTGAATACTGCTTCACATCTTTGAGCGAGGTAATGTTACATCGCAGCGGTATTGCAGATATATTATTCTGGATCATGTTTGTCTTTTTAGGGGTGTGGTATGCCCAGATTTTCTGTTTACGGATGAATATGCGTGGTCGCACAGGTACACTGGGGTATCTTACACATAAGAAAGCAAAGATATTGACCGTACGCAAAAGCCTGTGAACTCCTTGGACCTAAATACTATAGAGTATGCCTAGGTTGCTCTTGGCAGATGTGTTACAGAAAGAACACGCCCTTTTCAAACAGTGCAAGAGCTGAAAATCGCCTTCAGAGCGGATATCCTACAAGGACTCTTCGGTAGTTTAGTGGACAATATAAATAACAGAGGTAACATGTGCATAAGTGTCCGAGGTAATCACACACCTTACAGGGAAATTCATTTCTGGTTCCTGCTGGCAAGGAGACCCGCCATTTTCCAATGAGCAATTTTTTTATTTTTTATTTTATTATTTTTCGATATGTCGATGTCTGAAATATTTTGCATAATAATAAATGCATATTGTCTCAACTAAATATGTGTAATTATTGATTCAATATTATTATTCATTAATCTATTATTCAAGGTCCATCATAAATATTACAAGCTTTACTTAATAAGTACCTGTTAAGATTCTAGTCCTGGTTCTCCAAGATAATAGTCATAAGAAAAGAAAACACCAGGAAACCATAACATAAATTCATCAATACTGTTTTTATAAAACAAAAATGAAGTTCATTAAGGGACATAAAAATTTTTAACTATATTTAAATATTTTGGATAATTTTATTAAGATCTAGTTGTTTTCTTTATTCTGATTCCAATAACAATGCATGAAATCGAGGAATCTTTACCTTCATGACCATCCCTGACCCACAATGGGCTATTGCGGGAGTCCTTTAACACGTTCACGCCGGGAAAAGAGAAAATACTGGTAGAGGAAATATTTCAATATTAGATAATATTCGGGAGGAGTTAATCTATTCTCAAGAATAACAATTCACTGCAACCTATATAACGTTTGGACCTGAGTACCAGACGCAGGCTGCGGCTTTAGCTCATTCATCTGAAGGAAAAGGCAATTCAATATAAAAATTGCATCCGTTAAAAACAATTGGTAGTTATGGATTTTTATTATTCCCGGATAAAAACTAAAAAATGAAATTTATTGTTACCAGTTTTTACTCCGGTTCACTGCCAAGATGGGACAATCTAGCGTGACCCACCGGTGGGTCACCTCGGAGTGAACGTGTTAATTTTTACTTTTGATGCAATCACTTAGGGCAAACAAGTTAAAATTAAATTAGCAGATTTTTAGAACATATTATTTTTTAGATATCTTTGTAACTAAACCTTGATTTATTTTTTCTTCGTTCCAGACGATTGAAAACTATATCTGTCAAAAATGGAAAGCGATTATGATTTCCAGGAGAAGCGGAAAGGATTTCTACCTTACAAAGTGGGATACCTGACTGACTGTATGGTAAAATTAGCCGAAGAAGAATTGGATGAAACAGAAGAAACTCGTAGTCAGGCCATTTCAGAACTCAGGAGTCTCATAGCCGGTAAAATGCTCCCCTTGAAAAAAAACTTATAGATTATGCTGGTAATATTATTATAAACTAATATCTTTTTTGAGATGTGTTCCGTCTATTTTTGAAACTATTGATAGGAAAAAATGACATGGAACATTTAAATAAAATTGGTTAAATAGTTCGGAGGAATTAAAAATTTTAAGAAATGCATTTTTTAAATTTTTTTAACTCAGAAACTATTTGGCTGATTTCGTAAGAGTTTCTATTTTTGTCATTTAAAAGGGGGTAAGTATTTCTAGAAATCTCATGCTTAAATATTTCTAGAGAAATAACAACTGCACAGTTTTTGAAATTCCTAATGCTTGATTCGGTTTATTTCATTTAATTAGGTACTTATAAAATATGTAAAAATTTCTATACCTTAAAATTCAAATTTGTTTCAAACATTGCAAAGCTAAACAAGTAAAAATAATACTTAATAATTAAAATTTAAAAAATTTAAACTTAATAATTTTCATAAAACCAGAAGTAGACAACCGAATTAAAATGGCAAACAAGTGTTTCTTTGGACTAATAAAGCAATTAAGATCAAGCCTAATCAGTCGAAAAACCGAAATTAAAATTTATAAGACTCTTATTCTACCTGTATTGCTCTATGCAAGCGAAACATGGACACTAAATGCAGACACTCAGCGTACTCTTGGTGTTTTTGAAAGGAAAATCCTTAGAAATATTTTTGGCCCAGTACAGGAAAGAGGCTGTTGGCGAATCAGATACAACTTTGAATTATATAGACTCTATGGACAGACACAGATAGTGCAGGTCATCCGAAGCAATAGATTAAGATGGCTTGGACATATCTGGAGAGGTCCAGAAGACAATGCAGAACGAATCGCCACCTTTAAAAATCTTTCTGCATCTCGGGCCAGAGGAAGACCTCCAACTAGATGGCTGGATGACACTACTAAACATCTCAAAGTAATAAAGATTAACAACTGGAAAAAAGTCGCCATGGATAGGAGGCGTTGGTGGCTACGCGTGGTTGAGGCATCCAAGGCCTGTAAGGGGCTGTCGTGCTGAAGAAGAAGAAGAATTAAAATTTAATTTTTGAATGGAATTAATGATATTTTTGACAGAACGAGATTTATGAAGATAATTTTTTATTTGCTAACAAAAATTCCAGACGCATAGAGAAATATGTAGATCGAGAATTTAATATGAAGAGGCCAAAATTATCAACTGTTCTCCTGACTTATCTATTAGGAAAATATTTTTCAAATTACAGTTACCCTTCATATTTTCAGATTTAAAAATCAAAATGAGCTGGAAAACAGGTATATTTATTTAGATATTCAGTGAAAGCAAGTTTTCGCTTCTGATGTAATAAATGCTCAACAATACCGTAATAATTTGCTGTTCAAATATGGAACAGATCTTACTCTATCGTTTATCCTAGAGAATGGCGATAATTTAAGGGGAAAATATTGTAATATTTTAAAGGTTAAAATTCTAAATCCGCCAAGAAAAGGAGATGATGCTCATTTAGTGAAAGTATGTTTTTGCTACTAATTACGTTATGGTTTGCTCTACAATTATGATACAGGCTCAGCTTTAGTGACTACTTTATAGTGTGAAGACATTTTATTAGAGTCGAAAATATAGAGATATTTTAAGGGTTAAAACTCCAAAATCAGCCACAAGAAAAAAGGTAAATTTTATTTTGAGAAAGCACGTTTTCGTTTCCGATTTGCTTTACAATATGGTACAGAACCAAATCTAGTTGTAGCCCTAGAGTAAGGAGATATTTTAAGGGGTGAAATTCCGAATCCACCAAAAAGAAAGGAAATGAAAAGACAATGTTAATTTATAGAAAGTAAAGTATGATATATCACTATTTGAAATTATTTGCCTAACTATAATTTCAGTCCCCTGATTCTTTAAAACAAAATTTCCGCGTCTGGAAAATCATCAGACTAGATCAAAATGTTCTCTTTTTTCGTGCCCTGTCCGAGAAACTGCGTCAAATTGGAATTTATAAACGAAAAGCAGGAAATATAAGAAAAAATATAGTATAGTATTTACAGTACATTTTGTTTATAGTACACTTCAGTAAATAAGTTTAAGGCGTCAAATATGCTTTAAAGCAGCAAAATATTAAAAAAGAAATAAATAAATAAAATATTTTTTTAAATAAAAAAATCACACAGAGACCTTACCCCTCAATTTACTAGTGATTATGTGTTAGATAAATGAATAAAACATTCTCCCCACTTTGAAAAGTTCATTTATAAATGACGTAACATTTTTCAAATATTTTTGACCCCTCCTCTCTTTTGTCTCAAAGTGTCATGACAGTTCACCATACCTCCTTGCTCCACTCTGTAAAATAGTATTTTCTAGTGGTAGCGAAATTTAAATTACTTTTAGTTTAGTATTTTTCATTTTAAGTAATTTTTTCACCACTAAATATAAAAAATTATAAATATCATATAAAATGCAACGTTTCCGCATTAATCTACTGGTTACTCAACTAAAAAGTAGGCGAAACTATCCATCTCTAACGAATTCTACAATATAATTTTCTACCACTTTATTAAAACTATTCCAGAAAGCGGAGCAGTTGCCATCCCTGTGTACGTCCATCGAGAAATATTTTTCTTAGTGGTAGTGATGGTTATATTTCAGCTTAAAAATCATAATTTCAGAGATGCCAACTTGCTCCGGACAGCAAATGTATATTTTAAAGTGGTAGTTTATCTATTGTGATTCTTGGTTTAATAAATTCAATTTAGTCGATTTTTATCCACCACTATTTCTAAATAATTTGTAGGCTTATATAATTCCCCACCATATAATAATTACGACATGGCATGCCTCTTAACCCGTTTTGTCCCGAATTTATATGTTGAAATGATACAAAAAGTGATTTTACGGAAAAAACGGTATAATATATTTTCGAAATTAATTGTTTTTTCTACTGTTAGGGCAATGAAAAAGTCTTTGATAGATCAAAAAGTACTTGCTCCTTATAATTCTAGATCTAATCAGAAATAACTAAATTATTGTGGTATCTGAGAATCTCTTAATTCGCCCAGATAAATGAAAATGCTGAAAGAAGTTTCCCACCACAATGAATGTTTTCGAAAAAAGGAACTGTTCTAAATATACGACGCTGGGCGTTAACCGGTTAATAAGCAAGCAAAAATAGTCAAATATTTGCAAAATTTACTCTGTAGTTATTTACCGTTTTTTTAATTATTTTGTCGTGTCCGGAGCAGTTGGTATCGCTGTAATTTTAAAAATTTAATTGTTTTACCTACCACGACTAATCAATAATTCAAACATATAAATATAAGATAAATTAGTTGAGCAAAAAAACAATTACCAGAAAGAACCACCTTAAAGACCACAATACGAGACGAACGGGAAAAAGGCCGCTAACGGCCTCAAGTGCCCAGATATATTTTGATGATGATGATGAAGGCAAAAAACAATAAGCGTTTGCAAAACAGCTATTTTAGAAGAACCATGCAATAATTATTATATGTCTACACCACCGCTCTCTAAAATCTTTTTGAACAACCGTACAAGTTGGCAGCTGTCGAAGTGGCATTTAACCCTTTGCACTCGAAGTCCTTTTAACAGTCAAAAAAATGGACGCAACCACTAACATTTTGAAAGACTTTTCACAAACTTACTTAATGATACCCGGAGATCACAGGATAAAGTGGTAACTATACATTAAGGTGAAAAAAATTTCGTAATCAGAGTGGTGGGTAATTTACAGGCGACAGTGGTGACTGACAGTCACCATTCGAGTGTAAATGGTTAATATAAGTTTTATAATTATTTAGAATTAGTGATGGAAGAAAATCTTTTAAATCACATTCACTAAATCAAGAATTATATATAAAAGTTTGCTATCTCAATAAACTATTCATTCACAATCAGGAGTAAGTTGGCATCTCTGCTGTTATTTCGTTTTAGTGAAGTTGAAGTGATACAAAAAGTGGCTTTATGAAAAAAGTGGTAAAGTATATTATATTTAACTGAATGTGTATCTTCTTCTGTTAGCCCCCATTTCATTTCAAAAAGGCCCACTTCCTGATAGTTCTAGATCTAGTCGCAGATACCAAAATTATTAAAAAAATAAGGTGCGTGAAAATAATTCAATTCCCCTAGACAAATTATAGAACTGAAACAATTGTTCTACCGCAGTATATATTTTTTAAAAATGAAACAGCCCTATAAAACTTACGTTAGGAGCTGACAGGTTAATATTCACCGTCCAGTTTTTTTTCTTCTAATTTTAAAAGAAGATGGCATTAACATTACTGGAACTAACTTTTTTAGAACGATACTTGAAATTTGTTTTCAGATTACAAATCTTCCCAGCATCACTACTAAACAATTAATATATTTTTAGCGTTAATTCAGAAGGTAGATTTAAAGAGTTATATTGTAGAGTTTAACATTTTCAAGTTAGCAGCAACTACATCTTTTTTTTTATGTAAACCTGCAAAAAATCAACCAATTTCAAATTTTAGATTATGCTTAGAATTGTTTTTACAGAATAATATTAATTTTTGAATTACATCTATGAAAAAGCATCAAATGCAAGTGTGTAAATATGTTAGCATTTAAAATCGATATTAGTAACAAAAGTTGAAATATCAAACATTTTGTTAATAATTTTAATTTATACAGCAATTGTCACTAGATAGCAGTCGTAATTATGTATAGTTGTTATTTGATTACAATCACTATTAAACTGCAATCGCTATTAGACGGAAATATTTTTGGATGCTATTGGACTGCTTAAAATTACAATTAAAGTCATGACAGTTGCTTATATTTTGATAAAAAATATATCACTTCACTTAGTTAAATTATTATTACCATCGGATACTAAAGTCTATAACTTCTAGTTCCACTGAAGTTATTGTTTAACTGCAATTGTTTTTAGAATGCAATTGGTACCAAACTGCAATGAAAATGTTTACTACAATTCCTGAAATTAGCACTTTGCACTCGGATGTCCCCACGAAGGCACCATCAGCAGTCACCACTTACTTAAGAAATTTTATACCGTAATAATTAGTAACCACATTATTTTAAGAATTATAAAATCGTATAACGATAGTATATTGTGTATTTTAAATCGTATAGTGCTGATATTAACTCTAACAGCATTTAAAAGTACTCGGAGTGCAAAGGGTGAAAGTTAGTTGTGGATATCCCGAAGATAAAGATATTACTTGGTACCTAACTGATAAAATCTCTTCCGTGCACTAAGTATATAGTTACTGATTCAACAAAATCTATTATTTGTGAGCAATTGCTATTAGATTGCAATTGCTACTAGACTGCGATCGCTACAATAATTGCTAAGTCAGTTGCTAATGTCACGAAGTCAAGAATATTACTTAGTACACAAATGGTGAAACTGCAACCAGACATTGCAGTCTGTGGTACAAATTCAACTAAAATGATTTGACTGTTATTGTTATTTGAGTACAATTGCTACTGGACTGCAATAACTACAATAATTGCTGTATCAGTTTCTGTTATACGGAAGACAAGGATATCACGTGGTACCCAAATGATAAAATTATATCCAAAATTACATGCTATTACAGTGCAATTGTTACTAGACTACAATTGCTATTAGAGTGCAATTGTTCCTAGACTACAAGTACTACAATAATTTTAAAGTCTAATATACCGAATACAAGGACATCACGTGGTACACAAATGATAAACACTGCAGTCTATAGTTACTAATTCACCTTAAGTTATTATCTGACTGCAATCGCTATTAGAGTGCAATTAGAATTAGATTCTAATTACTATCAGTCTCCAGTGATAGAGACCATAGTTACTGTTTAAACAGTTAGTTGCTGATAACCCATAAATAACTATAAAATTAGGTAGCCAAATAACATTGACAGCAGAGTACCTTTAGTTTTTGATCTTTCTTCTTCATATTTTTAACGAAATTTACAACAGAACTTAAAATGTTGTACTGTAATATAAATTTTGAATCTTTTTATAGCTGATGAGAACCAATAATGATTAATTTATATATGTGCTCAAAAGAACAGTAAAAAAATTAAATTTTTAAAAACATTTTTAAATGTACCATAAAAATTTGCTATATTAACCTATAGATTGCTAATATGGATTAAAATAATTAACCTATAGATTGCTTGCATGTCTCTGTTTATTATATTCTTTATAACAAAAGCAACAGTCAAATATTTCATTTTATAACCACCGTTGAACAGCTGACCCAATTTTTGAGTTTACGTCAACTAATGTTTAGCTCCATAGCTTTGTAGTTTTGACGCCAATCCAGAAGAAGAGGGAACTCCTGGATCAAGTATTGGGAGAAATTTACCTACCACGTAAGCGTAAAAAAAGTGTTGTACTTTGCACACTCGCCAACTTTTGGTCATTCCAAAAATAATTTTCCGAAGGGGTAGTAAATTATAGAGTTAAAAATCAATTATAGACAAATCTTTTATTATCTTATTATTTTGTCGAAGATTCATTAATCACCAGCGACAAGAAATTCAAAACTGAAATTTTTATGTATTTAGAATTTTGTATGAATGCAGCAAAATTTAATGTTCCTTTTTTAAAAAGTAAGCGTTGTTTTATCAGTTTCCTTACACTCTTAGCAGCATTCGTTATTATGAATAGAAAGAAAAGAATAGTCACGACTCTTTCCTCGAAAAATATCGAGAAGCGTTGTTTTTTTCAGTTGTAGGCAAAGTATAGTAGTAAGAGGGTATGTTTTCGACCCAATTATAATGTATCTAATTTATTAAGTGATAAATTTAATAAACGAAAATGTTTTTTCTTCTACAAAAGTAAACGTGATATTCACCCCTATTCGTAACAGCTAATGCAACCTTTCTCTTCACCTCCTACATCAGAAAGCTTTCACGCGGTTTTTTATAAGTAATCCACGCAGACTATTTAAAAAAGTGAACCAGTTATGCACAAGAGCCCAGATTCTATTTTAAAAGTGACTGAGAGAAATTTATCATACATATTTGAGAATTGAATCTGTGATGGTTGACAAGTAAATAAGACAAACCAATTATATTCATGAATGAAACAAATTTTTAGATATATATTTTCGATCACTTTCTGATATTTATTAGATTTTGTATTGTAAGGCTCTTTCGCACAAGCTGGTATTTTCATAGTGGTCTGATCGGACTTCCTATAAGAAACCGTGTAGAGGCATATTTTATCTCTTTGTTGCTTCAACAGAGATGCCAACTGCTCCGGACCAACGCCTCCTATAACTGAAAGCCCCTACATGATTTTTTATAGGTAGTCCAATCAGACCACTGTAGAGGATATCCACTTTCCGAACGAGTCCATTAATACAAAATTTAGTTAAAATAAGAAAGTGGTAGCAAATATATGACTGAAAATTTGTTTTATTTATGAATATTATTGGTCTGCCTTATTCACTTGACAACCACTACAGATTCAATTCTCAAATATATATGATAAATTTCTCTCAATTACTTTTATAAAAGGTTTTGGGTTCATGCGCACAACTGGTTCACTTTTTAAGCAGTCTGCGCGGACTACTTATAAAAGACCTTGTGGAGGCTTTTTGGTGTAGGAGGTGATGTCCGGACACGCCAAAATAATTTTAAAAAATTTAAATAACTGCAAATTAAAATTTGCAAATATTTGACTATTTTTGCTTGCTTTTTAAAAGGTATAGCATATCATAAGAACTATAAAGTGGCGAATTATATAAGCCTACGAATCATATAGAAATAGTGGTGGATAAAAATCTACTAAATAGAATTTACTAAACCAATAATCACAATTGATAAACTTCCACTTTAAAATATATATTTGCTGTCCGGAGCAAGTTGGCATCTCTGCTTCAATAGAATGGTAGCTACATGGAAGCCACCGGCGACTAAAAATGTTTCATGTGGTAGAAATTCAATTCACTTTTATTCTATAATACCTTTAATTGTTCAAGAGTAACACCATCTATGACTAAAAATTTTAATTAATTATATTTAAAACAAAGCACTCTTTGCACTTACTTTCAATAAACTTAAAAAAAATATTATCGAAGAAGTTACATTTTTTTTTTCTTTTGAAAAAAGTTTTGCATTTTATTAGTCACCAAATCTTGCATTTTCAATCGCCTATAACATCCGGGTAGCTAAGCTTTTGAGAACATTCAGAAGCAAGCAGTTTTAGATTTCTAGTGGTCCGTAATGTGTTAGGATTAAATGTTACCAGTCTGGTAACAACACTTAGACGAATTTTAGGAACCACTATAAATGTAAAACTTATTGTTTTTAAACGTTTGGTAACCAGTAATCTTTAAACTACTAAGAGCTAAATTACAGTGATGCCAACTGCTCCGGGTTCAACGAACTGTTTTAAGAGAACGGTTGAGAACTAAGAAACTTAAATGTGCAGTCTTCCGATAAGTTTTCTCTTCCATTTGTTTATCTAAAATTTTTAATCAAAGTTTGCTGTTCCAGATGGGGTTAAAACAATAGCAAATATGTTTGTTAAAACCCAAGTTCGCTAGGTTGCGTTTTTTGGCAGGCGTCAAAATACTAAATTTATGTTTTAGATAATTTTTTTAGAGTAGAAATACGAATATCTGTTTTCTCTTGACATTCAACAAAATTTTAAATATTTTTTATTTTAAATGAGAAAATAAAGTAATTAAAAGTATTTATCATTCTACTTGTTAACCCTTTTGAAGGCCGTGGTAAGTATACTTACCACCACGTTTTACCACTTTCAATTTAGGTTTCCATTTTTCAATAGCTTGGAGATAGTCGTGTCTAGTCAAAAAGTGACCACTGTAGGTTCATAAGGAGCACCCTGAACATTGGTGATGATGACGCTTCCAATTTTAAAATATGTTGCAATTAATATATTTTATTTTATTTTATAACCGTCGGTGAACAGCCAACCCAATTTTATGGGTTTACGACTACTAATGTTCATTTCCGTAGCCACGTAATTCTGAACCCAATCCAGAATACAAGGGAACTCCTGGATCGAGTATTGGGAGAAATTTGCCTGCGTGGAGGTTTTTTTGATGGAGCTAACCCGCATTTGCGTTACATTGAAAGGAAAACCACGAGAACCTCCCACGGTTAGCCTGACGGCAAGGGTACTCTAACCCATGATCCTTCTCCCACTGAGGATACTTCATGTCAGCACTGTGGTCGGTGCAAGCCTGATGTGGAATTCGTATCGACTGGGATTCGAACCCGGTTTGCCTCATTGGAAGGAGAACGCTCTATCCCCTGAGCCATCGCGGCTCGTCAATTAATATAATATTATAAAGTTTTTGCCTGTTTGATGGGACGTTAATCTCGTGTTTGGTGAGAACATGAGTTAGAATCCCGCATGCCGAATGTGTATTAAAAGGTGACTGGTGCACGTTAAATTTGTCGTGCTCACAAAGTCCTCCGAGTTCATATAACATATCAATACCTCTTTGGTACTCAATTGGGGATTGATTGTTTTCTGGTTCAGGTCAAAATTATGATCTGTTGATGAATAAATGGATGCATGAATAGGTCCGCCCTGTAAAAAGGGCTGTGACTGTTGTGTGTAGCTGAAATCGTATTCTTGACCATAGATCGTACCACGTAAAAACGAAAAACGAGCTCCCTATCTTAAAGATTCGCTTGACTTCTCAAACAGACTTGCTAGTATTAGTCAAACAGCATAAATTACCGTTGCTAACAACTAATTTCTTTTGGCGCTAACTAACTAATTTACAACAACAACTTCGCGTTATGAACCCTATATCTTTAACTTACAGTTAATAAAACTCGTAATTTTTCTCACATAGGTAAGTGGGATCCAGATCAATTTTCAATGCCAATATTCATATCAGCGTCGACATTTTTATTGCTACAATGCATCGAAGATCCAGCTACTCAAGTGTGTGGTATTCAACTTATAATTGATGCCAAAAACACCTCTCTGAAGCATAATACACGTGCATTAACACCAAGATATTTACAGTTACTCGCTAAAGCTCTCAGAGTAAGTAAATATTCAAAAAGAAGGAAAAAACATTTTAATCAAAGTTTTACTCACATTACTCTGTCTCATATCTAAAACGCCACACTGAAAAACTTTTATTCTACTAATCTGATTTTTCACGAACTAAATACAATATGTGGTATTTAGTTCATAGTGGTTCATAGGGGTGAATTCAAATATGTTAATTGAATTACTATTATAATCGTTATTATTAGATAACAGAATCAGTTACATTAAAGGTACTTTTTTCTTTATTGTTTTGACCAAGTTCGATTTTTTCCTAATATCTGGGAGCCGGGTTGTGGGTAGTTGCTGCGTGTGTTGAGCAATATCGAAATTTCTAATACCACCCTATATTGTCAGAAAAAAACGATATTTAAGGATGTATCACGTTGTTTTCAATCCAAATAATTTTATATTTTATTTCATAACCGTAGTTTAACAGCCGACTTTTATTTTGTTTACGACTACTAATAAAATAAAATAAAATAACCGACCTGGTCTTAATAGGGCGTACGGCGTAATTTTTTAAATTCACAATTTAGGAAAGATTCATCAACATAATAGGCAATGATACAATCACATTACAACAAATAGGCAATGATACAAACAAATAAGTTACACAATAATTCACCACTAAGTGTGGGTTGGCGGCAAATACAAAATTAAATCCGTAGTAAATAAACCATAGAAATATTAACTCATGCAAGGGGATAAAACACCAGTATAAGGCAACGAACTATAAAATATGATTTTAAAAATGAGAAAAAAAGAGTTAAAAGGTGTTATGATAGATAAATCTAAGAGAACAATAAAATCAAGTAAATTGTAAAATCAAAAGACTAAAGGGCTTGTAAAATCAGAAAAAAGTTAAAATCAAAAGGGCTTGTAAAATCTATAATAGTTAAAATCAATTCGAGAATTAGTTAAAAATAAGAGAAGCCAAAAGGCCAAAATGAAAACTATTAAAATCTATAAAGTGATGCTAAAACAAGAAAATTGGTTAAAATTCAAAGTTAAAACAGTCGAGTACCAAAAGTACCAAAGTCGAGTTAAAATAATCACAACATCAAAGCAAAAACTGAGTAGACAATTAAAATTCAGCAGGATAAAAGGTGATAAAGCGTGATACAAACAGTGAGACACCCGATTTACAACTACTAATGTACAACTCAATAGCCTTGTAAATTTGAACCAAATGCAGAAGACAAGAGACCTCTTGGATCAAGTATTGGGAAAAATTTGCCTTCGTGGAAGATTTGTTGATACAACTAACCTGCATTTGAGTTACATAGAGAGGAAAAGCACGAAAACCTCTCTCGGTTAGCCTGACGACAAGGTGACTCAAACCAATGATATGTCTACCACTGAAGATATTTTACATCAGCATTGTGATCAGTGCGAGCAGGATGCGGAATTCGAATCACAGCCATCGCTTTGATTCGAACCCGGTTCACCTCATTAGAAGGCGAAATCTCTATTCCCTGAGCCACCACGGCCATACCTAAATAATTTACATATTTTTATAGTGGACAATGTTTCCTTGAGCAAGTTAAGAAATACTTTTTTTTTTAAAAAATTTCATCCCTTCCGTTGAAGTGCAGCCCGTCTGTCAAAACTAACTCAATCTGTATTACAAACCACTAATTGCTTTTAAACATTTAGCAACCACTATTCTATGAAACAATGAGCTTAAGTGCATCAATGCACTCTGATTACTTAAAAACGCATTTTAAACTAACGTAATCACTTTGGTATTTAATATTAACCATGCAATAATACAATAGATTACCAACAATTATAAAATAATGTGGTAAATAAATTCCAAAGTCTTGACTTTTAATGTCGCATCCAAGGCGACATTGAATGGGTAAGGGTTAATATAGTTTTAACTTCCATTACATTTAAGTAGTTAAGACATTTAGTAGTTAAGTAGTCGACGAGAACCGACTTATATCTTATTGTTTTAAGTGATGATGAAAATTGAATTTAGTAATTATGTACAAAATCGTTTCAACAATAATTATTTCACCACCATTAGGGAAAAACTTTTCGAAGAGTGCAAAAGTTGGCAGGTGCGTTATTGTAGGCGAATACTTAATTCATTTTTTGTCTTCTCTTAACATGTTGACTGCCGCGTCACCCATATTCGGGTGACAGTAAAGTTTCCGATCAGACCACGTCACCCGTATATGGGTGACGCTTATTTGACTACTTGCAAAGGATATTTCACAAGAAGTTACAAAACTTTGGAATTGTTATACAAGTAATACGAAAATGATTTATTAAGGAAATTATTGTGAGCCTCGTTAAAGCTTTCTTGTTCACTGCTATTTGACTCTCTAAGAAATAAGTTTTCTATTTTTCTTTTCGAAATTTCAAGGAATTATTGTAAAGATTTTAAGTTATACTCCTCTTTACTCGACAAAGATTCAAACTGATCGTGTGAATTGGCGGGATGAGAAACAGATGCGAAGCAACGAATACAAATAAACAGGCATGATACCATGGAAACAAACGGAGTTAGATATTATTCTTGTGATCACCAGAGACTCACTTTATTAAAATATCGGTGGGAGTACTTAGCAGAATACGCTTCGTACAACGGTACTCGTGGTCTGAAGGAGATTTTACTATAAACACAAGCGGTTGTCAACGTGTTAAAGCATTTCAAGTACCAGGTCTTCTCCATGTATGATTAAACTATTAAATTCGAATGGTCGTAAAATACATGTTAAATCAAATTTGTTAAATCCGGTAAGAACCATAAATGCAAACATTTTGCAACCACATTAACCCCTTGGGGACGGGTGATTCAGAAAAGCATTCTTACAAAATCAGGATCAGGACGTAATTAAATAAAAAATGGTAACTTAAATGTAGTCGTTGCTAATTTGACAGACTTACTTTGCTTTTACTTTAATTATTGTTAGTTTAATCATATATATAATCAATGTTAATTCAAAGTATAACCAAAAAGTTTTATTTTGAACAAAGTAATGGTGAATTAAATAAATAAAACAATTAAAACCCTGCCCACAAATAAACTGCTAAAGAAATACTTTAATTACCAGTTTTATCATTTTACCCTGATTGATACGGTTTTATGCTGGCACGTATTTGTGACAGTCGATGAAAAAGGGTTAAATATTGAATCTTTTAGTAAATCTGGAAAAGTTTGCAGGTATAATCGTCCTATCTGACTAATATTTTTAATTCGCTTTTCCGGAAATGTTTACAAATTTAAATGTGCAACTAGTAATTAAAAAAAATTTAATTATGTATCAATTAAAAGGTGAAAAAAGCATGGTAATTCTGTTCATATATGAATAAAACTACTCAATTTTACACATTAAATTAATATTTATTTCGGGTAATCTCAGCTGTTGATGTATACTTAAAAAGAACAAAAGAATAAAATTTAATTTTCAAAATATAAAAACAATAAATGATATTTTAAAAAAGCGAAATTTTGAATTAACTCAAGTTAACTTATGTTTTCTATTTTTGCTAATTGTTCTTAATCTTAAACAACTATTCTTTCAAAAAACTGCAAAATTTGGCGAAACAAATTTTAAAATGCTATCTGTTGTTTTAAAGCAAAAATGCTTATTCGAGAAATATTTTAAAAAAAAGGAATGAAAAAATAACTAGTAAATGGACTTTTAATTTTTTTTTATTTTAAAATAAAGGAAAACTGAATTATTTTGCCCCGATTAATTTTTATTGATTTACATGAATCATTGGAAATCCCTTTTATCTCATATAGAGTTTTGATTAACACGTTGAACGCCAAGCTAATTTCACATGACTTGCCCATCTGGCCACGGTAAATAACTACAAACTTAATTTGCAAATATTAGACGGATTTTTTTTTAGATGGTTTATCATGACATATCCCTTAGGAAAATTTGCCATAGAGAAGCCTATGGTAATCTATGGCAACCTATGGCTACCATAGAAATTTGTATGGCAAGATACCATACGCCTATGGCTACCATAGAGATTTGTATGGCACAACCCCATAAGCCTACGGCTACCATAGAAATTTATATGGCAAGATACCATACGCCTATGGTTACCATAGAGATTTGTATGGCACAACACCATAAGCCTATGGCTACCATAGAGATTTGTATGGCACAACCCCATAAGCCTATGGCTACCATAGAAATTTATATGGCAAGATACCATACGCCTATGGTTACCATAGAGATTTGTATGGCAAAACCCCAAAAGCCTATGGCTACCATAAAGATTTGTATGGCAGTATACCATAGACTAATGGTAACCATAAGGATTTGTATGGCACGTCACCATTGGCCTATGGCAACCACAGAAATTTGTATGGCAGTATACCATAGGCCAATGGTAACCTTAAAGATTTGTATGGCAGTATACCATAGAGAAAAGCTGATCTAGATCTCCACCAACGAAACAACAACTTCTATGGAGTCCTCAAAAACATCTTCTAAAAGAAATAAATATCCATTATTTCACCCCGAAGTTAATTAAATTCAACATGTAAACCCACAAGGCATTCCTGGTGAGTCTTTTCCGGCCTCCGGGTGGCCAATTTTTCCATTTTTGAGTGTTTAAAATCAGATGTTCCATTGATTTAGGCTTAGAGTATCAGACCGCCATATTAACGTGTCATCCACTACAAGTGGAATCTTTCGCAAACTTTGGCTACTTATTTTAATATTTTTTCGATCTCATTCTTGGTCAAAAACAATTTATTGCAAACGCCTATGCGATTATCTATCTGAATTTATTAAGTTTTTTAATTTCCGGCTGTCTGGTACTTTTATCAGTGTTTACATTCTCATTAGTTTTTTATTTTAATTCCACTTAGGTTCTTGCAATGCTTTTTTACATTATCTTACATATGTTAGGGCTTTATATTTATTTTTTGTGTTTAATTTTTGCTTGCCATTAAATTGTTTTTTATCATGTCTCTGTGTTTTACTATTTTACAACTAATATTTCTTAAGTATCCACATATATTTGTACAATGTTCTGTTACATGTTTATACATAGCTTAGGGTCATCACTTAACTAGATTTGCTGGATTACTGGTTGACAATTGTTTTGCTTCAATATCATCAACTGAACAGTCCCTGGCCATATCATCTGCTGCTATAACCAAAAATGCTTCTAACAATTTAATCTTTCCTTAAGTTTACAACTTTTTCGTCATAGTGATTCCCTATACCCAATTAATTTTTATTTACTATCCCTGACCAAGTGTAAATTTGTCAATAACAATTATTAATTTCACCAATTTTAATCATGTCTTAAACATGTTTTGTATTTACCAATGTTTCTATATTGTGTTCTCTTTTCTAAATGTGCTTAACACAACTCAACATAAATTTTCTGAGTTTTTTTATCCCTCACTAGTAGGGGATCAACTAATTTAGCCTGTTTTCTATTCTTAGCTTTTCATAGTCTAATACCATCTTTTTTATGGATAAAATTTTGTTCACATGCCACCACTGGTTGCACCGTTACATATTCAGCTTTTGTCCCGTTTGATCTATTTTAAACTAATTTCGCTTCGACCACCGGCCCCACTCTTTATCTTTTGAGTTTTAATAGTATTTTATTGTTTTAGTAGTCTGTTTAATTTTTAGTTTAGTATCACATATCAAAATTTAAAGAATTTTCATACTCGCTCCGACCATCGGACCGTTATTTTGCTTCGCGTTCTTTTAGGTTCCTCTAATATCTGACGCTTATCTAACTAATTATGATACCAATCAATCAAATTAACGTTTTTTATACTCGCTCCGACCTCCGGACCCACTTTCTATTTTCTTGTTTTTACAGCTTTAACAAATATTAGTTGCCTGTACTCAATATATTTTGTTCCTAATCAACATAACCAATATTTTCCCCACTCGCTCCGTCCACCGGACCCATTTTCTAGCGGTTAGTACTAACTGTTTGAAATTTATTTGAATAAGAACCGCATACAAAAAGGATTCTGCAAGTAAAACAGGAGAAGTTTATCAAAGAAATTTAAAAAAAAGCTTTCTGGATATATATTTATTCTACAATTATTAAGTTTTGCATTTTTAATATCCATTGCGAAAGATTCTTGTAAGTAATTATTTTTTGACGTATGGTAAAATATCAACGAGAAATGTTGCCATAGCTGTATGGCAAAGGTATACCATAACCTATGGAAAAATATTTCTTCATAAACTGTAGCACATCTTAGTTTTATGGCAAAAATTTGCCATATAAAAAAATGCCATAGGATATTCCTATGGGGTTTTGCCTATGGCAAAATTTTGCCATTCAAAGAAATGCCATAGAATATTCCTATGGGGTTTTAAATATGGCAAAAGTGTATGGCAAAATTTTTGCCATAGGCAAAACCCCATAGGAGTATCCTATGGCATTTTTTTATGGCAAACCTATGGCAAATTTTCCTAAGGGATATAATAAAAGAGGTGAATTATATAAGCCTACGAATTGTTTAAAAATAATGGTGGATAAAAATCTACTGAATTGAATTTATTAATCCCAGAATCACAATAATTAAGTAGATTTTGAATAAATTTTCTGCAATTCCATAAGAAGAGTCTAAATTGTATAGTTCTATATCATGTTATACGCTGTCAGCCAGCTGTTTTTAGCGGCCTATGTGAAAGCTTAGTGTCAGCAAGCGGTGACAGACGCAGCCTAAATGTAATTTCAGTGTCAGCCGCCTGTGGTTGACGCGGCATAAATGGAAAATCCAGTGTCAGCCACCGATGTCTGACGCGGTGCTCAACATTTTGAACAGTAGCAAATATATATGTAACTGATTTATAGTAATAGAAGCAATCTCTGTTTACAAAGAAAAAACCTTCATGTATAGAATAGAAACAGTACAAAATTTTCTTTAATTATAAATCAATGATTTTCTTAGATCTACATAGAAAAGACCATATTCTAATATTATTGGCGATATTCTGATGTTCGAAAAAATACTTATATAGTTGACACGTTGAATGCCATGGGGGTCACCGGTGACCGGCACTGGGTTTGTTCCTAACGCCACAGTGGTCATCGGTGAGCGGCAAAACCAAGAATATTAGAAGCACATAATTCGAGTAAAATTTTAATTTTTTTATTTTATTATTGTTACTAAAATGTTTTGAAGAAATTCATGCAATCTAGAACACACAAAAATAGTTTATTTATATACACACAGAGATGCCAACTTGCTCCGGACAGCGAATAAATATTTTCAAGTGGTAGTTTATTAATTGTGATTCTTGGTTTAATAAACTCAATTTAATAGATTTTTATCCACCACAATTTCTAAACAATTCGTAGGCTTATAAAATTCCCCATGTATTTCAAATATTCGTTGCTTCACCTTTTAAAAGAGTAGCAAAATGTATCTACTATTTGCAAATTTGGTTTGTAGTTATTTATCGTTTGGCAAGCCATGTAAAATTAGCGTGGAATTCAACGTATTAACTTTTTTTTAAACTTTTGAGATTTAGAAATCTCTTTGTATAATATCTATCTAAAATTCAAGCTAAATTTAGTCATTGCGGATTTTTTTTCTCAAAGAAAAATCAAAAAATTTTAATAAAAATTTAGGAGTGTTTCTTCTACCTCCGATAATCGAGAAAGGCATTTTTTGCAAATAATTCTGTATAAAACGAAAGAAAAAGTTCAGCAGAAATAAAATCTTTCGAAAAATTCTACAAATAAAAAAACCAAACTATTTTGCTTCCTGATTAAAAAATCTTTCTGTAAGAGCTCTGTAATGTTCTGCGACAATGTCGCCGTGTTTTCATGATTCTGTCACGAAGATCTGTGATGCAAATAAAATTACGAAAAGCATTTCATGTTGATAGAAATTCTCTTAATTGAACGGTATGATGGAACTTAAGTTTTTGATAGCTAGTATATTTGCGTTGTTTACAAAAACCTGCACGTTTGCCTAATCTGAATTCACGAAAATTTCTATCAATGATTTATCTTTTTTTTTTATCAGCCAGTAGCCCAAAATATTGCCAAATTTTATTTTTGGCTCAAACTTTTGCAACAGGTGAAAATTGGCCTTTATTTATGACAGAGCTCATTTTCAAAGATTTAAGACACCGAGGAACAATTTTCTTTTTTGTCTTCTATTGCGTTAGAATTTTTTTAACAGTTCCAAAATGCTTTTGCATTACTGATTTCAAATTTAAAAATCGGTTTCTCTCAACAAGGTACAGTTTTTAATCAAATTTACTTGAATGGCTACTAAGTTTTCCCCCTTCTATGTTACGTAGGGCATGGTAGAAAGAAGACAATAATACATTTCAGTTTATAACGAGAAAAGTTAAGGTTATACTTTTCAAAGTAGCAGACAAGTTGATATTAGGACTACCGGCACATGCAACTTAATTGCAAATATTTCATGTTGACTCTGTTTAATGCCATCGTAATTATTCTTATTCAAGTTTTACTATTTAAGATCCATTATTTTGAAGTTGTGTGACAATATGTGATAGTTGTATTCTTTGATTGGCCTTATTTTTTATATTAAAGTAAATTCTAAAAAAAAAAAAATACTGTACAAGTGTGAGCTCCTACTTTACTACTTGGAGCAACTCATATTTTTGACAGTTGACATCTCTGTATAAAAAGGGCAAAGTTTCGACCCATTCTCTCACTTACTCACTTGTTGCTAATTCTCCTATGAAGTTAAAAATCTAAAATTTGAAACGTGTTATTTTTGAGATAAATATAAAAACTAAAAAATTTCATTTTGATGTTTTGTTGTTATCGGGGTAGTTAGAGTAACTGTCAATCATACGTTTCTATCAAGAAGTCACACTTTTGGACGATATGTTCTTTTTAAAATAAATTAGAGACTAAATAAAGTTTGTCCCAAAGATAGAAGATTCAAATTTAATTTCGATTACGTATTCCTTATCAGGAAAGAAAAAAAATTATCAGGTAGCATCAAGAAGGACAAAAGGAAGAAACTAAGATAGCTCATTTCTAGTAATTTCAAATTATCAGTGAAATTAACTTAATTGTACATTTTAACACGTTCACGACGGGTGTTGCGCCTGAAAGCGGAACGGAAAAGAGAAAATACTGATAGAAGAACTATTTCAATATTAGATAATATTCGGGAGGAATTAATTTTGGTCAAGAAGCGTCACTTTTGGTCCATGCGTTCATTTTAAGATAAATTAGAGACTAAATAATGTTTGTCCCAAGAATAGAAGACTCAAATTTAATTTCGATTACGTATTCCTTATCAGGAAAGAGAAAAAAACTGAACAGTAAGCATCAAGAAGGACAAAGGAAGAAACTAAGATAGCTCATTTCTAGTAATTTCAAATTATCGGTGTAATTAGCTTAATTGTACGTTTTTACACGTTCACGCCGGGTGTTGCGCCTGAAAGCGACACGGAAAAGAGAAAATACTGGTAGAAGAACTATTTCAATATTAGATAATATTCGGGAGGAATTAATGTATTCTCAACAATAACAATTCACTGTAAGGAAACTTATCACGGCGAAGAAGCGATTCAATATAAAAATTGCATCTGTTAAAAACAATTGGTAGTTATGGATTTTTATTATTCCCGGAAAAAAACTAAAAAATGAAATTTATTTGTTACTAGTTTTTACTCCGATGCTCCGCACGATGAGACAATCCAGCGTGACCCACCGGTGTGTCACCCCGGCGTGAACGTGTTAATCAAGAAGTCTCACTTTTAGACCATGTGTTCATTTTAAGAAAAATTAGAGACTGAATAATGTTTGTCCAAAAGATGTAAGACTCAAATTTAATTCCGATTACGTGTCCCTTATCGGGAAGGGAAAAAACTAATCAGGAAACATCAAGTAGGATAAAGAAAAAAACTAAAATAGCTTCTTTCCGGCAATTTCTTTTTATCGGGGTAATTAGCTTAATTATCAGTAATGCTAATTAACGCGATTTTACCAAGATAGAAGTCTTACATTTAGAGTATGTGTTCTTTAATAGATCAATATAAAAACTAAAAAGTTTGATTTAGAAACTTTTGTAGCTCCCTGAGTAATCAGGAGCTAACTACCCCAATTGAAGTTAATGCTAAGTAAAAGTTTTTCACAAAGATAGAAGTCTCAAATTTGTACCATGTGTAATCTATGACATAGGTTCAAAAACTGAAGAAGTTTAATTTCAAAATTTGTAACTGCTGGAATTTATGGTGGTGGTCATTGGGTGTCTTAAATCACTTAATTTCTGAGTCAGGGATAATCTATTTTTAGGGACAAACTTATCAAGAATGGATGACGTAGAGATTGTCGTTATATTTGACGACTCCAATCTCGACAATCCAAGCAGTAACATCTGCTGATTTTTCATACTCTCTTGGAATTAAAAGTTGTAAAGAGAATTTTGGGCTACTTTTGTCCTTAAAAAAGAATATTGAGATACAGTGGGTTCCTTTTCACTGTAATGTCTATGGAAACGAGATGGCAGATCTTCTTGCTAAAAAATAAACTGGTATTTTACAGAGCTCCCAAAGAGAAATTCCTTACTCTTCCATAGATGGAATAATTAAAAACACGATAATTATGAGTCATGAAAATAATTTAAATAAACAAATTAGTGAGATGGTCTGGAGAGAGACCCTGAATAAGATCCCTGATTGCCCTGAATAAGATCCCTGATCACCCGCGACGCAATGCGGTTGCTGCCTTTAGGTTGGAAACCGGACACTACTGCCTTGCTTCTCACCTCCATAGACTTATGATCTTTCCCGATCTAAACTGTGTTTTGGTGCGGGGAGGACTCCCCAATTAATGCTGAGCATCTGGGAGTCGGCCTCACAGTTACTGGCAACATCTATGACAGATACTGGAATGCTAAGGAGCAGTTGCTGGCGCTACTTAATGACTGATTTTCTGTTTATACTTTTATTGTTGATGTTCTATTTAATGTTTCTTTGCTGTAATTAATTTTGTATTTCGAATGTTTCAATATTTTTAAGTTTTTGTTTAATGTGTTGTTATTCCTTGGGTCAGTACGGAGTGTATTAGTTTTTACACTCCAGCGAATGTACACATCAAGTACTGCTGCTAGAAATCAAAAAAATATTTAGTATTCCAAATCAGTAATAATCATTGAAAAAAAAGGAACAATACATAAATACAGGGTTTGCGTCCCACTTGGACTATAAACTAAGACTTATAAACTAAGTTTATTTTTACTTATTTTCTAATTTTGTCATTAGAAGACGCTGCTTACTGTATAAATTACAAAACATTGTTTTATGAAGCATGTGAGATCGTATGAGAATAAACATTTCCTCCGAAGATTGTTAGTTTTATCCTCAGACTGCCCCACGAGTTTTTTACAAATGGCGGTCATTTTAAAAACTTCGTCTTATGGTTTTTATCCGTATCCACCAGAGTTGGCCGTTGATTACAGTAATCGATTACAACTGTAATTGATTACAGATAATTACAGCTATGTAATCAATTACTTGTAATCACGATTACAAGTAATCAATTACTTGTAATCGTGATTACAACTTTCAAAAAATTTTGATTACAGCTGTAATCATGATTACAATTTTGATTACAGTAATCAATTACTTGTAATC
>NC_092212.1:23727295-23746097 GCF_043381705.1 Parasteatoda tepidariorum
TTTGTACTAAGGGTATGTACATGTGTGTGAAACTAAAATGTCTGAACATATGCACTAGATAAAATCATATGTACATACTTTTTAGTTACATTCATTTGTACGTATACAAATACGTACAAAATGCAGTACATGTTAATACGTGCAAAACGTATCATTATAAAATACATTCTACTATCTACTGTAAAATATAATCACTTATACGAATACAATAGTCTTGTAATCGTGTATTTAGATTACATGTAATCAAATTACATGTAATCATGATTACATGTAATCATATATTTTGATTACTTGTAATCATGATTACTTGTAATCGTTTTTGTTGTGATTACTTGTAATCGCAATTACTTGGAATCATGATTATATGTAATTGATTACTGCAATCAAAATTGTAATCATGATTACAGCTGTAATCAAAAATTTTTGAAAGTTGTAATAGTAATTGATTACTGTAATCAATATTGTAATCATGATTACAGCTGTAATCAAAATTTTTGAAATTGTAATCATGATTACAAGTAATTGATTACTGTAATCAAAAAATGTAATCGATTACATTTTTGGCCAACTCTGGTATCCACCATCTATTGACACACTTTGTAAATAATTTTGTAACATAGTCAGAAAAATAGTTCATAGAGCATTACTCTTGAAAAAAGCAAACCATATATTCTATCTCATTCAATTTCTCTTTATTAGTTTGATAAACTAATTTTAAACACCTACTTTAATTTCAATGCATTTATTTGCACACAGAAAGTTAAAATATTTAACATTCTATTTTTAATTTCAGAATACGTTACCTATCAGATATAAGCATGTTCATATAGTGAATGAATCAATTTTCTTTTCATACCTCTTCAACATTTTTAAGTTGAAGAAAAAATAAGAAAAAGGGTAAATATATTTTCTGATAATTATTGTTTTATTCTAAGTTCTCCATTGTTTCTTATATATTTTTTATATTAAAGTAGGTTATGAAAAAAGAATTTATGTAAATTTCAAAGTTCTAAGTTAAATATAAGTATGTTTTGAGGGATTTATATAAAGAAAGCAACAACACCCTAAAGTTTTGTTTCGTTATGTTATTAGTATATGCCCAGCTATGGACATGCACTCGTTTTCATGGAACATTGTTGCTTTTCAGAGTTATCTTTCAAACTTGGTAAAAGATTCGGTATTTTGGTGTTTTTCTGCCCTGAAAATATTGGGGGAACAACAGCACCCCAATAATTTCTTTACTGAATATTAAAATTCACTATGACGATAAGTTCTGTGACATAGCACTTTCCAGAGGTATCGATACTTTTAGTAGATATAGTTATTCAAACTTTCAAAAAATGTAAAATCTGCAATTTTTTATTTAGCTTTTCTCTAAACGGAATCATTGCTCAACAAAACCAACTATACCATTTTGTAGGTTAATGTATCTGTATAACATATGGAATGTATAACATATGGAAATAAAAATCAATGGGACCTCACCCCTTTTTTAGAGAATAAAATTACCAAAGTTGCTATGCTGTTATAAATTCTATGTTGAAAATCACTCCCAACCTCTTTTTTGAGATAGTAACAATGGATCATCCCCTTAAAAGTAAGCTAAAATAAGGAGATTTCATAAGAACTCAATCTTTAATCAAAAATCATCCTTGTTGAAGAAAACACAAAGAGGCGTTGTTTTCTGTTTTACATTGCTTGTTATTTACTTCTTTTTTCATGCCACTTAGTTACAGTTTTAAAATAAAATAAAGTTGATCTGGAAAATCGACATTTAATGGAACAAGAAGAATTTTTTCACTCAAGATCTCTTTACTCTTTTTCCAGTAATCTTCTCCCAGTATTAAAATATTTTCGCTCAAATCTAATACATATTGCTTGGAGCATTCATTCAGATTGATATGGTATCAACCTCAATAGTGGATGCTATAGGAAGCAGGTTCGGAGGATAATCTGCGAGAATATTTTTACATATAGTTCAATCAGTGTTGAACCCGTATATAGTCTTAACGATTCCTTGGAAGGTGTTTAAATTATTTTGATCAATTCTTTACTTACTTTACTTTATTTAACAAAAGCTGGGCATCTGGGCCGCGCAGAAGACCCATATCCCATTCATCGTGAAATTACAGTAAAATTAAAAAATATAAGCAGTTTGTATACGGAGTCTCTGGGGTGACTGTTGATCAATTCCTGTTTAATGACAAGAGACCACAGATTAAAATGGCTACAGAACGTTAAGTCAAAATTTTAAAATTCAGATTGGTGGGAATTTTAAAGATAGCAGTGGTGAGATAGATTAACCTCTCAAGGGTAAATGGTTTATGTACGATTTCCATTTTGTTTTTGTGGAAAGCAAAAGTCATTGCCACGTTTATGTCGTTAAGTTGCTATTTAATAATGCAATCCAAATAGGAAACGGAGCTTAGAGTTCACGAATTTGAATGTATTAGATTGCCGAAGGCCAAATTCATACCCTAGGTAATTTTTACTTTCTAGATCCATTTTCACGGCAGCGATATGAAACATCTTCACCAGTACATTCCAAAAGAAATTTTGCCACCTGAATATGATGGGGACAATACTGAATACTGCGCAATTGAATGGGTCAAAAAGGAAACGTATTCATTCTTAGAAAAATATAAAGAACTGCATCATTGCGAGCTTCGTTGATTTCGATACGATTCATTGTCTTAAAAATTCATAATTCGTACCTGATGAATCATCAGGCGAAGATTACAAAGCCAACACCTCTTTGAACTAATGAAATATTAATACAGATCTGAGATTATTATTTATTATCATTATTAGTCAGTTTGTATATATTTTCATTAGTGTCAATAATCCTATTTAAGATACAAGCAGTCTAATTAGGCAAGTAATGTATAAGTTCACATCACTATTAATCTATTGGTCTTTTTTTGTATTTTCATAAATGAAAAATAAAGTTTTATTTCGTCTGAAACAAAAATGAGTAGATATCTTCATTTATCTAAAAAAAATGATTGTGAGACATATTACAGTCATACATACATTTCTAATGCAAAGTGATAATGCCTGTAAGCACTCTTTACAGATCTCTCAAATGATATATTTGCAGTAGTGTTTCAAATCAACGTGAATGAATCATCAAATGTGATTGTTATAATTGAGCGTAATTATTGTAATTCATTGCTCATCAAATAAGTGCTATGCTATTATTAAATGTTATTATTCTTAACACATTGTGATAAATCTTCACATTGGACTATGCATAGTGATTTTTTTTTTATCTATTTGTGTCATCCTTTACGAATAGTTGATTCCCCTTGTTCTGCTGATGTTAACCAAATTATTAATTCAAACATAAATATAAGAAAATTCCATTTTTAATTGAATATACATCTTTTCCTTGCATTAGATGGGCAAGAAAAACACGAAAGCATCCAGTTGGTAGTTCCTTAATATGGTACTTCATTATATAATCACTTTGCCATTTCTCATCATACTATCTGTGTTCTTTTAATAAATACAGGCCTCACAACCCCGAAGTTCTTTAGTGAACTAGTGTGATTCCACGGTACTCAAACCAGAGTTGATTTTTTTCTGCCTTATACTTAGTTTTTAACGTCAGTTGATTACTTTATCCTGACAGCATGATACCACTACGTTTTGAGCAATATATTTAGTGCACATGTGCTTTTGTTTGAGCTTTTATGAAAAGTTTACAAATTTTCAAAGTATATTTCTAGTAAAATTAAAGTTGTTTGCATTAAAGTTCCAGATCAAACAAATTTTTCGATTCACTAAAGTCAATATTTATGCCTTTAAGGGCTTGTACGATGGTATCTATTATATATAACTCTATGTGTAAAGAGTAACAATTTATATATTTTCAACCAAATTAAAACAGGATAAAAGTTCTCGTCTTAGCTATAATTTAAATTTAAAAAATTCTTAATTACTTCATCCTAAACATAAATAATGATTATAAATCCAGCAATGCTTTCTCGTGGGCATGACATACATTTAATTTCTTAGATTAATGATCATAAAGAAATAACTTTCCCATAAATGTTTACGTTTTGAGCTATTTATATAAAATAGTAAGAGCCTCAAATCATATTCAATATTGCTTATCGCTATTAACTCTAGTTGCCGCCGGCAGGTACCCCAAGTGATGGGATGGAGAGTCCACTTCACAAACAGGCGCACAATAAAAATCTCATCCAAATTACATCCTATCTTTACAGAGTTATACTGCTGCTACTACTAAAGGAAAAATGTCCTTGCAAAAGTGCAGTAAAGCGATATGACCAGTTTCGAGATTTTTCTTCAGAAGAAACATACGTTATTGTTGTTGTTGTCTTATGTAACTTGTCAATACTGACAAACCATTTTTAAGACAGAAGGGTGCGCTTCTTATTGTTTTCCAGTGGCGCCATCTTTGGTCTAAAATTCGACTCATTCTACTCACGTACGTCACGGTCTGTTTTGCAGGGATTACACATTTACACATCATCCATCCATCCGCAGATCGTAATTTTGACCCGAACCGATTAATTTTTTGAGCAGGCTATCTTTTTCCAGTTTGATTGGTTCAGTATCCTCACAAAGGAAATTTTATGTCATAACTGTGATCAAAGTTCTATAGGATTTTACACTAAATCCCTAATCAGAAGTCAAATATGCATCGGCTTCGATAAAAGCAAATTCTTACTCCATCCCAAATTTAATGATACATTTAGGTCGAAAATTTTTTACCAAATTAGTTGCTACATTTCATGTCGGCGGAGCCTTTAATAAGTTGAGATGCAATTTAGTAAGACCGATACCAGTAAAATTATACTAAAAACGAATTTATGATTCATTAGCTAGGAGGACATTAACCCATATCTTCCAAAAGATAACTATTGTACTACTCAAAACAGTCCCCCCCCCCAAAAAAAAAAAAAAAACCAAAAAAAATGTANAAAAAAAAGAACACACCTGTTATTAATGATGGTCAGTTGCAGAGAGGGAGGAAGAACTCAGAGAAACCATAAGTGTTACACAATGAGATTGGCTTTGCCGTATTTTAGTGTTCCTTCGAATCCTGTAAAATTCTTGATGTATATATATNTATATAATCATTGTGGTCATAAAATTGTAAATAAAACCACGTTAATAAAATAGTTTTGTTAAAACGGTACACATAGGTACTTTTAATAGTATTAGGCGTTAACATTAATTATTAGAAAAGTAGTATTTACGTTTGACTGTATATTTAGAAAAGAATTAATTCCTCCTTTTTTTAATCCTGATAGATGTATTTATTAAAATAAATTTTCCACGGTAACTTTTAACAATAAACTACATGAATATTTTTGACACGTGTGTCCACTTTAGCAAAATGGCATGGATTTCGTATAAACAAAACATCATTTTCCACTAAGAATATAGAAGTATGTATCTAATTGCTTAAAGTATAATACAAAATAAAATATATATACAAGAACAAATATAAAAATAAAAAAGGCATGTTTGAACAATACAAATACTATAGAAAGTGTTTTTGCTATATAATTACAAATGTTTTCCAAACTATTTTTTTCTCTCCTAAATATTTTTTTTTCTTCATTGAGCTGGTTATCTTTTATTGTCAGCTGATTGCAGACAAAAATGTTATACATTAGAAAGAAAAAGTTTTAAGAATGTCTGTTGTTGGTTTTTTTATTTCTAAATCTTTATCACCAATAAAACTAATCTTAAGTGAAAACATTTAAAACTTTTTTTGAGCACTTATTTAATGCTGAAATAAGACTTCCTTCTTGTTATGTTGTTTCCTTCATCAAAATTTTCATTGGATATATAGCTTACAAAAATACATAAATTTAAATAAATGTTTATTTATTTGAAAAATATTTTAATCATTGAAAGTTTTAATTGTAGCGGTGAATATAATTTCTATTTCCTAAAGTTCCAACCTGTGTGTTCTTTAAGACTGTTAAGCTATATTTCACAAACTTCTTTGTATTTATTGCTCAGAAATCAGGTTATGATCGAGCAGAAATAGGCATTTCCGGGTAATGCACGGAAAAGTCATCGTAAGACGCTAAGAGCTCTGTTTCTTCGTGTGCTAAATAGGGAAGTGCTTAATAGAAAAGTGCTTCGTGTGCTTAATAGGCAGTGTTATAATAGGGATGTGCCCCTAGCCGCGAGAGATGTTTCCCGGCATGAGTTCCTATGCAATTTTAATCCTTATGATTTGTCCCAACTCTGCTGGAAGTTCGTTATAATATTTACACTACCCCTAGTTATATAAATAGCGTTCTTAAACATATACTACATATCCACAAGAAATAGACTAAAAATATGTTTAAAAATTTTGTAGCTGTAGAAGCAAATTTAATTTCAAATTTGAAATCCTCACACCCGAATTCGGCAAATTTATGTATTTGTATAGATGCAACCAAAAATTTGTTTCCCTGTGCTAATTATCTTTTTCCTCATACCCGAATTTGGCAAAGTCTAGTACTCGTATAGATGCAACTAAAAATTTGTTTCCCAGTGCTAGTTACCTTTTTCCTCACACCCGAATTCGGCAAGATCAGGTATTTGTATAGATGCAACCAAAACTTTATCTCCCAGTGTTAGTTACCTTTTTCCTCATACCCGAATTCGGCAAGTTCTAGTATTTGTATAGATGCAACCAAAAATTTGTTTCCCAGTGCTAGTTACCTTTTTCCTCATACCCGAATTCGGCAAGTTCTAGTATTTGTATAGATGCAACCAAAAATTTGTTTCCCAGTGCCAGTTGCCCTTCTCCTCACACCCGAATTCGGCGAGATCAGGTATTTGTATAGATGCAACCAAAAATTTATCTCCCAGTGTTAGTTACCTTTTTCCTCATACCCGAATTCGGCAAGGTCTAGTATTTGTATAGATGCAACCAAAAATTTGTTTCCCAGTGCTAGTTGCCTTTCTCCTCACACCCGAATTCGGCGAGATAAGATATTTGTATAGATGCAACCAAAAATTTATCTCCCAGTGTTAGTTAAATTTTTCCTCATACCCGAATTCGGCAAGTTCTAGTATTTGTATAGATGCAACCAAAAATTTGTTTCCCAGTGCTAGTTGCCTTTCTCCTCACACCCGAATTCTGCGAGATCAGGTATTTGTATAGATGCAACCAAAAATTTATCTCCCAGTGTTAGTTACCTTTTTCCTCATACCCGAATTCGACAAGTTCTAGTATTTGTATAGATGCAACCAAAAATTTGTTTCCCAGTGCTAGTTGCCTTTCTCCTCACACCCGAATTCGGCGAGATCAGGTATTTGTATAGATGCTACCAAAAATTTATCTCCCAGTGTTAGTTACTTTTTCCTCATACCCGAATTCGGCAAGGTCTAGTATTTGTGTAGATGCAACTAAAAATTTGTTTCCCAGTGTTATTTACCTTTTTTTTAATCACTTACGAAGAACAGGTGTTCACGGTATAGGTGTACTTGGCTGGATAAAAATGTTTTGATTAAACATAATTTCAAACTATTCCACTTTATCTTTTTTTGTGGTATTATTTTTTACTAGGTAAGAAAAATTGAGGGATATTGAAAATAATGTGGCAGAAGTACGAAGTGATTTTTAAACTTTTTTTAATACGCTTTTGAAGAAAGAAAGGAACACTTTGTTGTTAGGTGTGAAACTTAGACCAAAAATATGTTTATTTACTACTGTCCTGAATTTTTTTTCAATCTTTAGATAACTCACTTTTCAAGGCTATCAATGAAAATAAAAATAACTGACTCTGAATTCACCTCTTTTTGTCATGTAAGCAATTTTTACTTATCCAAAGATAAACAGAATGGGTTTTCAAAAGTTAAGAGGATCTCGTAATTCCATTGGTTCAATTTGCTTATCGGTTTAAAACCTAACCTTGTCAAATATTTGTGCGCATCTGAAACAATGTTTGGCAGTTATTTTTAAACGTGAAATTAATTCATTTTCCTACCTCGAGGTACTTGAGTGTTAGTATTTGAATGAATTAAAAAATATTTGCAATTTTAATCATTGTGAGTGTTTGCCCTTCTCTATATAACATAAAAACATAATAGCCTAATACAGTTTTCCATTGTTGTCGGAGCATTTTTAGTGACCGAAATATCAGCAAAAAATTATTAAAAGGTCATAAAGGTATTGTTTTTCTATAAGTACTTTTGCATTCCCAATGTGAATTAATTTTGCTGCCATTTTTGCTTTTTTGCTTTTGATTTTTTTCTAAATTATGAGTTTAAACGAAAAGAATTGTTTATTTTTTATTTTAACTCAATTCTTAGTTATATTTTAAGTTAGAAATATTGAAATCAAGTTTTGATCTTTGAAATATTGAACCGTTTTACAATGGTTATTTTTTTGTGCAAATTACGAATTATTAAAGAGATTCGTTAAATGATATAGAACTTAACGATCAGCTTCATGCACAACGTGATGCGGGCAAAAATTGTACTTATTATATCCGTCCGTTTGGTAGGTGAAAATATTAAATTACTGAACTTAACAAACCAAATTTGTTACAACATTGTGCTTTTGATTTTAAATGCTATTTTGAAAAATTATTACAGTTGCTGTTGTTGTCGTCGGCCATTAAGGCAGAGGGGTAGCGATTGTTCTTATTTCCCAGTGGCGCCATCTATGGCCAAGAATTCCACTTCTGTCACACCCACACGCCGCACTCGTTCATAGTGACACTCGTTTATAGCCACACTCGTTACACGCCACAATCGTCTTTAAATCGTAATTTTGACCTGAATCATAGAACGTTTCAATCTCCAATTCAGTACCCCCAGAGCTATTGATTTGTTATGGGAACATGGAAGACTTTGTGACCTGAAGATTTAGCGTGCACCAGTAACTATTTACTACACGGGGAATCTTCGGCCGGCGGGAATCGAACTCATGTTCTCACAGGCGTGAGTCCAGTGCCCTAACTACCAGGCCATCCCAACCTACTTATGTTTACCAATAGATCCTATTAGGATCGTCAGAGAAATATAATCATAAACAAATCTTTCATAAATAAAACTCTCACTTTTATTATTTAAAAATCCTTGCACTCTATTTTGTTAACTTTGATAATTATTTCGTTACAAAATCACGTGATTTGTGACGAGTTGCGAACTCGAATATATGACGAAAATGTTTCCTCAACTCGGAACCTCATCGCTGTGCATTGTTACCAAGAATAACGAAATTAGAATGAAGAGTATACGAATGAAAGTAGAATAACGAATGTCTTTGATGAAATGTGGGTTCGGAGAATTTATTAGGAAACGATTTCGTACAAAACGAAGAAAGCTTCGTAAAATTTGAGTATCCATTTCTTGCAGTGTTTGCACATGAGATGTGAGAGTAAGCAATCAGAATTTTCTTTTTTGAGTGCGTATAGTTTATTTGAATAATTTCAACTTTTTTGCATAAAGAAACTGTTTTATGCCAAGGAACAACGATTACTGAGGATCAATCATCTGTGTTGCTGAGAGGCATCAAACACAAGAGGTTAGCCTTTATTGCCACTATAACTTGATTAAACTTTATAATGCAAGAATGATTATTAAAATCGCTTCAAGAAACAAAAAAATATTTAACTTTAAGTGGTCTTGCAGTTTCAAAAATAACGGATCTTTGTTGATTCATGTCATTTTTTGCTGAAACGGAAAAACATTTACTTTAGTACGCGGATTCAATTTTTCTTTTAAAAACCATCATATTTACATTTTATTCTAAATAAAGATTGTTTCAAAGTTCGAATATCTTCACACGAATATTTTCACCATGTAACGCAAAATGAACACTTCCGGCACCTTCCACGGCGAAGAACGATAAGTTCTGCATATATATATTATCTGGTTCTGCATATATATATTATGAAATATATATTATCTGGGGAACGGTTGGATCCCTCGCTTTTGGTATCCCGACAACCTGAGCGTGAAATCGAGCACTTAACGGTAGAAGAGTTTAACGATCGCACATAATAATACTAAACACTCTCGGTATCTTCGCAGTCCATTAAATGTGGTCACCTACCCATCTCACTGACCGCTGCCACTGATGCTTAATGTCGGTGTTCTACTGGGAACCGAGTCTTTACGATCACTGTGTGTCACTGTAGGACATCAAGCTTATGAAAAAATAAAGCATAATTAGACGTTCATTAAAAGTAAAATAAATTAAAAATAATCATATGAAAATAATCATATTTAAATGAAAATCAAAGTCAAGGGTTAATATATAAAACAACCCGCGCCTTGTTCAGCATAATTAAATTTCTAAAGCTGAAAATTGGATTTTGAGCAATTATTTTATAAATTTTTTCATTACATAACTTTCGTTCTATCCAAAAATGGTTTTCCCAAGTAGTCTCAAAATTTAAACTGAAAAAGAAATTAGAGATAAATGGATTTTTATTTTTTACTATTGGTTAATTACAGCAACGTTTGATAATCATGCATTGAAATATATGTTTAATTTACTCATTTGTAGAGGCAGTTTCAAACATGGTTAATTGAATCTAATAATTTAAGAATGAAAAAGAAAAGAAGAAGTTTTACTATCACTTTAAAAATAAAATAAAAACTTTCGGTATAATTCCGGAAAATCGTCTACTATGACAAAACCTGATAAAAATGATGCAATCACTTATCTTAATGTGCAATGCATCAACAAATAAAAGAACCACACTGAATAACTTTTGATTTATTGATTGGCTTCACTTTCTAGGACTCCTACTTAATGGTTCCAGGGGGTGACCTCAAATATGCTAATTAATTAGTGCAGACGATATTTTAAGTTACTAAATCAGACACAAAAACTTGCTTTCTCTGAATACACAGTTTTTTTCCCTACGATTCAGATTTCTGACCCTTAAATAGCGACTAAATAAACAACTTTCTTAAAATTCCATTTCTCAGGAATTATTTAACCAATTGCTCTCCAATTTTGCTTTTTGCCATGCAAAATTAGATACTTTAAAATGGTGTAAACTTGTATGTCTTACAATTCAAACTTTTTCGACTATTATTAAATAGAATTTTTAAAAAATTAACATTTACAGAAATTTCTTTTCTTGCGTGGGAATATCTTTACATAAAAGAATTTTAAAATTGTATACAAAAACTTATCAATTTGCTTAAAAAGTTTTTGAGATATGGCGCAACGCGCAAAAAGAAAAATTCATATTAAGGGGTCCAAACTTCGGACTGCTCTTCTGACCAAACTATTAGGACCCTATTTCCCAGATTGCCGATTTTGGGAACAGCTGTATTTTGGGGTTCAGAAATCCAAATCCGTCGGGAGGAAAATGTATGTTTATTCGGAGAAAGAACGTTTTTGTGTCTCATTTTGGAACTCAAAATATTGTCTGCGTAAATTAATTAGCATATTCGAGGTCACCTCTTTGTACCATTAAGAATGAGTCCTAGAACGTGAGGAACCGATTGTTAGTTCAAAAGCCATTCAGAGTATTCCGTTTCTTTTTCTTCGGCGCACTGTACTTTTATTTTTGAAATAAAGTATTTATCTAGATCTCGTGAATAAAATTGAATTTTGAACTTTTAAATTAAGTTCTTATCAAGCGATTGATAATATGTTACAAAGAATGGAAATAAACAAACGAGCTGATTGCTTAACATCGAGAATTCCGGGTCTCTAAACTAATTTCTCTAGGTATGGGCTGTATTTCCTATTAAAATTAATTCCAAATATATATTTATCTTGATATGCAATTTTTTGTTTATCTTCAACATCTATGTTATTACTTTATAAGTTTTGCTAAAATATTTTTGTATTTAACAAAAAACGTTTAGAGTTGCTGCATTCATTAAATGATATTTTTTCTTAAAAAATGTGTTTTGATTATCTCTGTATTTCCTATATTCATTATATCATTCACCCTTGTGCAAATTAATTGAAACAAACTTTTTTTTCGTGTTTTTTAAAGAAGATGTTTTGGGGTTGTTTCGGTTACACTGGGGTTGGACCTTTGCAGCCTATTGGCGGTATGATGCGTTCTGAGCAGTACATTACTATTCTGGGTAAAAAAGTTCTTCCAGAGTTGAAGAAACGATACCCTGATGGAACAGGGATTTTTCAACAGGATTTAGCTCATTGCCATACGTCCAAAATTGTCAAGAAATTCATGTCTGAGAATCAAATTGAGACATTGGAATGGCCAGGGAACTCTCCGGATATCAACCCAATTGAAATCTCTGGGCCATATGCAAGAATCGCCTATTAAATATGGACTGCACAACTATGGAGAAGCTACTCACGGCGTTAATTCATGTGTGGTACAAGGACACAAATATTATAAATGACTGTAAAACATTAGTGGAATCCATGCCGAATCGTGTCCAAATGTTAATAAAGTGTCGTGGAGATCATATAATGTTCTAAAAATTTTTGAGTTTGTATAAATTTAAATAAAATAGCATTTTCTCTTAGTTTTCCGAATTTATTGAGTTTGTTTCAATTATTTTGCACAAGGGTGTATATATTAAATGTAAGTAAAATAATCAGGTGTATTTAATTTTACTTAGAGAAAATAAAAAGATATTAGATGTTAGCTTTTCTTGTAATAAAAAGAAATGACACGTTACTTCTTACCATAGATATTTCTATGTCATAATGAGAAAAATAAATTTAATTCCAATAAAGGAAGACTGAGAAATAAGGTTTTGTTTCCAGCGAAATAAATTTGTCGAAAAGAAAAATTTCCCTCACGGAATAAAAAAATCATAAAGTTAAATTTAAAACTGGCATAAAAATATGTGACGTAACGTAACAATGACAGTCAAGGAAATGATTTTGTACTTTTAAATTAAGTTCTTATCAAACAATTGATAATACGCCACAAAGAATGCAAATAGGCAAATGAGCTTATAGCTTAACATTGAGAATTCCGGGTCTCTAAACTCCTTTATGTAGGTATGTGCTGTATTTCCTATTAAAATTAATACCCAAAATATATTTATCTTGATTTGCTATTTTTTGTTTATCTTCAACATTTATGCTATTACTTTATTAATTTTGTTAAAATATTTTTGTACTTAACAAAAAACGTTTAAATTTGCTGCATTCATTAAATTATATTTTTTTTTTAAAAATTTATTTTGATTATCACTGTATTTCCTAATTGCATTATATCATATATATTAAATGTAAGTAAAATAATCAGGTGTATTTAATTTACATTGAGAAAATAAAAAGATATTAGATGTTAGCTTTTCTTGTAATAAAAAGAAATGGCACGTTAGTTCTTACCATAGATATTTCTAAGTCATATGGAGAAAAATAATTTTAATTCCAATAAAGGAAGACTGAGAAAAAAGGGTTTCGTTTCCATCAAAATAAATTTGTCAAAAAGAAAAATTTCCTTCACGGAAGAAAAAATCATAAAAAGTAAAATTTAAAACTGACATACAAATATGTGACTTAACGTAACAGTGACAGTTAAGGAAATGAGATCACACTAGCGACAGGATCAAGAATTACATTGTTAATAATAATCTTATGACAAGATAGATTTTTACTGAACTAGCAAAATGTTGGCAAATGAAACCATATAATTAAGTAGATGTATGGTGATTATCTTGGTGTCATAGATAAGCTTGATGCAAAAAATATTTTCAAGCTAGTAAATCTTATGGCAACCTTGATTTGATGTTGTTATAAAGAAATTGTTTCTCAAGGTTTTGTATTAGGGTAATGTGCATAAATTATATCCTTTTTAGGATATAATTTGTAATACCGTTTTGGGTTTACATGAGAAAGTTTTTACCTAGTGAAGATAAACTTTACATTGCCATCTGGGTTAATAATAACGATTATATGGATTTTGATGATTTGTATGTATCATCAGCATGTCGTAACGATAAAATTGACAATATTATTTTATTAGTTATCCATCGTTGTTGATAATGAATAAAATATAACCGTATTTGATGGTTAATAGTCTATTGTTATAGATAATACCTGCTATAATATTGTATTCGATATTTATCGTTTGAGATATTATCACGGTGTTATTGTTGCAGATAATGTATAATCCATACTTATTCTTAGACATAGTATTCATGATCCATTGTGAAATATTGTTATTGTTGCAGATAATGTATAATCCATACTTATTCATAAACATAGTATTTATGATCCATTGTGAAATATTGTTATTGTTGCAGATAGTGTATAATCCATACCTATTCATAGACATAGTATTCATGATCCATTGTGAAATATTGTTATTTTTGCAGATAATGTATAATCCACACTTATTCATAAACATAGTATTCATGATCCATTGTGAAATATTGTTATTGCTGCAGATAATGTATAATCCATACTTATTCATAGACATAGTATTCCTGATCCAATGTGAAATATTGCTATTGTTGTAGATAATGTATAATCCTAACTTATTCTTAGACATAGTATTCATGATCCATTGTGAAAATACACTATCTGGCCAAAAGTATCGGTTGTAATGGTGGTGGAAGCATAATAGAGTGGGGGTGCTTCTTGTGGTTTGCCGGCGTCCGTTAGTCCCTGTGGTTGGAAACATGAGCTCTGAGATGGACATTCTGGACAATGCTGCACTCCCAGTTCTATGGTAATATATCGGGGAGGACCCATTTCTCTTCCAACAGGATAACTGCTCCATTCACACATCGAGGCTTGCACTGACGTGATATGATGAAATGGGTGTTCAAAAACTGGACTGGTCTTCTCAGAGTCCTGATCTATATCCCATAGAACACCTCTGAGACGAATTAGAGTGCAGATTACGTAGCCAGCAAAATCGACCATCCTCTTTGCTAGCACTCACTTCAGCCGTGATGGAAGCCTGGAAGTCAATTCCGATGACCACTTATCAAAAACTGATGTAAAGTCTTCCCAGACGTGTGCTGGCTGCCATCGATGCAAGAAGGAGACCAACATCATATTAATATGTGCCTCAGAACGCTCTAAGTCTATACTACCGGGTGTCCGGATACTTTTGGTCTGATAGTGTACATTTCAAAACATCTCTATTGCGATACTGAAAAAAAATATCATAATTATACGTTATATACTGCCCAGCTCTACTTTTGAAAAGAGCCACGAATGCTCAGTTGAGCAGCACTGATGTATAGCAGACTGGGGTGTAGTCCCTGGTAGCGTCTTTAAGCCCACCCAACTTCACTATGTCTGGGAAGAAAAAGCAGTCATCGGTGAGCAATGCTGAACCAATTGACAGTCACGAAACCTTGTGACCTTAACCCACTGACCGTTCTACTCGTAAAACGCCGTATTTTAACATGCAATCTTATCCACATAGCAAAACCGGTTTTTCTGTGTTATTAGATAGGGAAATGGCGTATAGGGACAAAACATTCTCCCAATTTTGCCCATTTGCTAAATTGCCAGTGGGTTAACCTTCACGAGTATCCCTGGCCTACAACGGGACTATTGTGGGAGTGCTTTATTTTTTCTTTTAGGGTTGTCGTTTAGGGCAAAATCACTTTTAAAAAAGTGGTGGATTTTTAGAGTAAATTCTTTTTTAGATATCTTTGCAACTGAACCTAGATTTATATTGTTTTTTTGTTCCAGGCGATTGAAAACCATATCTGTCAAAAATGGAAAGCAATTATGATTTAAAGATGAAACGGATGGGATTTCTACCATGCAGAATGGGATATCTGACTGACTGGATGGTAAAAGTAGCCGAAGATGAATTGAATGAAACTGAAGAAACTCGTAGTCTGGCCATTTCAGAATTCCGGAGTCTCATAGCTGGTAAGAGCCCCCTTTTTTTAAAGAAAAGCACTTATAGATAATTCCGCAATATTAATGTCACCAATATAACTTTCTGTGTATTTCGTCAATGTCTGAAACTGTTAAGACGGGGGGGGGGGGAAANGGCGGGGGGAAATATTTCTGGATAATGCACTTGTTTATGCAAATATAATTAATAACAAATATATGTTACATTTCCTTCTCTCTTTAAAAATGTTTGGAAGCACTTTTAAGATGCACAAAAATTTAAACTCTTTTCAAAAATAAGCTATTTAAATTTTTTTTAAAAAATATTAACTTTTAAATGAAGTCTGTTGAATTCTTTCAGAAAAATAAAAATTTAATCACATAAGCACCCTATATAAGAGGAGGTGATTAATTAACACCCTGTAGCAGTTAAACTTTATTTTCAGAACAAATGGAACTGAAGGTCTGGACTGATGATGCTTTCCTACTACAATTCTTGAGAGCTAGAAAATTCGATGTAAAGAGAGCTTGGGAACTTTTGCACCATTTTTCGTTGTTCGAAAAGATTATCCTGAAGTTTATCCCCCTGAACCGGAGATTGAGAGTATAAAAACTGCACAGGAAGGAACCAATGGTGGTGGCGCATATCCATACAGAGACAAAAATGGCTCCCTCATAGTGTTTTATAACATTGGTAAGATTCCAAATAGTAATTCACTTTTTTATTTATCTATATCGAAATATTTAATTTATGATGTGTGATTTTTCTAAAAGTAAAACTCTTAATCCGTGACTCTAACTCCTCCAGTTTTTACGAAATGTTTTCCAAAATGGTAGAGATCTATAACAGTAGTAGGGTAGAAATTTCATCTATCTCGGTACACAGCCGCGAAGCCGCTTTAACCGATTCATCGAAGTTGAGAGGATCTATGATGTTAGATCAGATGTTGGAGGATCTGAAAATAAAAGAAAAAAATGATCACAGAAAGCTGTGATCGGCAGAGATCTTTTTCCTTTATCCTTTATTTATAAAAAATTGGGCACCTGGGCCGTGCAGAAGGCCCGTATCCCATACATCATAAAATAGTATAAAAAGTTAAAATAAAAGACAGTTTGAGTTCAGAGTGGGGTGGCTGTTACAGGGAGACAAGCACCTTGCTTGTATAACTGAAGGAAAATGAAAATAATAAGAGCAACTTGCTGTAATCTGTGGATGGCTGTAGTTTGATTGTCAACGTGAAGTAACATAGATCAGGATTTCAGTATTAGTAAAGTGTTTGATGCTGTGGACTATTGGTATTTTGGATTATTGATGTACAATATAGATGCTGGAATTGAAGACTATTATTTGTGCTGATAGTTGTGGTACGAGGCGTCGGAGGTGAAATGAGCGGCTATTGGTCTTAGTTTATCGTCTTTTTTATAGTTCTCGAAGTTAAAAATCTGATTGAAGTTGGCTGTGCTGCATTTTACGGCTTTGTCGTAGAAGTCTGCATTTAATTTGTGTATATATTCGGATAGAAACGGAATTTTGAGATCTTTATGGATATTTGAATTACGTATGAACCATCTGGCACGGGTGATCTTTCTGAGTATTTTATTTTGACATTGGTTGAGCTTTTTCATTAGGTGTTCGGGTATAGTAGTCCAGGCAGGTGAAGCATATGTAAGTATAGGTCGGATCATGGAGGTGTATAGTAATTTTCTGGTTTTTAGTGAGACGTTTTGGTTATAGATGAGAGGTTGGATGATATTAACTGCTGCTTTGGCTTTGTCTGTTATATTTTTAATATTGTCCCTCCAAGTGAGTTTACTATTAATTATGAGTCCAAGGTACTTTGCTCTCTTAACTATTGGGATTTGAATGTTGAACAGTTTCGTTTTGCATTGAGGTAAAATTTTAATTCTTCTTTTTTGTATGATGAGGATTTGTGATTTATCGGCGTTTACGGCTATTTTCCATTTTCTACACCAGTCTTCTATTTCATCTATTTGTTCTTGTAGTTTTATTAGAGCTAAGTTTGGAGCAGAGATCTATAACAGAGATGCCAACTCGCTTTGATTTTTAAAAAGATATTTTCTAGTGGTAACGAAATTTAAGTTTTTTTTTTGTTGTTTAATTTAATTTTTCTACCACTGCATATCAATAATTCACAGTATCATATGAAATGCAAATTTATTGTTGCTATTTGGCCGGCCGACTACGACTAGAGAGAGTTTTTGGGACTCGACCCGATGAAGGCCTGAGCAGACTCACGTATCGGAGTTGACAGGAGGATTAGACAGTGAGAGGAGAGTATTATCTTGCATCTTATCTGTGCTAGTTAGTTGAAAATTGACTAAGTAAGTTTTTTTTTTCTCTTTATGTATTTATTGAGGAATATAGTTTAACATCAGTCGATTCTGGGTGGGACCAGAGATTCATGGCCTCACCTACTGATTTATCGCAAAATGGTCCTTTTCAGGACCAACAAATTACGATTTCACCTCTTATCTCCGAGAGTCCTATGGACGCTGTAGTTATTATTGAAAATACAAATGCCGATCTTAACGCCACTGATAAAGAGGGAAGCACCCCTTCCAAAAATATCTTGGATTTAACTTATCCTAACACCGGCAAGACGAATAAAAAGAAAAAGCGGAAAAATCGTCTGAAAAATACAGTTCAGTCGACAGATGAAGATTGTACGGACTTAGAATCCGACGCCACCTCGGACAATTTAATCTATAATGAAAATTCAGATTTGAACATTATAAATGATATCGCTATACCTTTTGAAAATATGCTAATCGAAACCCTTGAGCTACTGAGAAATGCCGCTAATTTTAAAAATCTAGGCCATAAAGTCGCACAGACCCTGAATAAAATTAATGACCACCATAATGAATTCAAAAATAAATATCTCGAACTCAAAAATAAAATATCCTGCGAAAATACCCTGTTTAATGTCCTCTCAGAAACCACCACGGAAAAAATTGATACTTTCGCCCAAGATAATAAAAATCAATTTCCTTCAATCCCATTTTTTGATCTAAATGACTCAC
>NC_092212.1:23746563-23758059 GCF_043381705.1 Parasteatoda tepidariorum
CTCAGAAAAGACTTAAACATTGATGATATCAATTGCTTTATAGCTAAATTGACCACAAAATTTTACAGCGACGCAAAGACATGCACCACATCGGATTTCAATAAATTGTTCGATATTGATATAATCAGTGATAATTCGAATTTCAGCCCAATTACCGCCTTTTTATGCTCAGACTGCATACTATCAAAATACTATTAACTTTATCATACAACTCTACTCAAGGGGATCTCCCCAATCCAAAGATGATTTTCCCTTCAAAACTAAAGATTTACTCCTTAAGGACTTGACTTGTTGTTACAACATACTACAACTTCAAAGATATATAGGACCTCCCAGAATACAACAAAACAGAATCGATGAATCGGTTAGTGGCGCTTCGCGCCAAACGCCGAGATAACCCCAATATCCAGCATCCAGCATTGTTGCTATTTCGTGGTGACACTTATAAAAGTAAGTGCTAGTAGCCTAATTTGACGCGTTTTACAGAGATGCTAACTTGCTGTGCTTTGAAGTACATATTTTCTAGTTGTAACGAAATTTTATTTATTTTTAGTTCAGTATTTTTTATTTTAAGTAATTTTTCTACCAATACATATCAAGAATCGAAAGTATCATATGAATTATAGCGTTATTGCAGTTTTCTCTTGGAGATACTTTTTAGGAGTAGGCGTGATTATCATCATTCTACAAGTTTTACTATTTCATTTGTTAACAATTTAATAAAACTTTTGAAGAAACCGGAGCAGTTGGCATCTCTGGTTTAACTATTTAAGTTTCTTTCGAGATATTTTTTTTCTTGCAGAATGCGGAACAGTTGGCATCCCTGCTATTAATTAAAATTTACCGATTTTTGGTTAATTTTGCTAATTTTTTTGAAAGGCTCATCACGAAATCGCAATCTTCTTCCTTTTTAGTTATGCTAGTTTGGCCCCTATCCCATCCATCGTGAATTATTTAGTACTGTGTGAGTTCTTTGTGGTCAGAAGGCAGTGTGATAGCTATGAGGGGGATTCAAGCACCTTGCTTGAATAAATAAGAATAATGTAAATGAAATAAAGCAGCTTGCTTTAAACTATGTGTGGCAATAGAACTGTATGCAGGTTGATTGTCTACTTGGGGAAACGCTAGATAGATCTTTCAATATTGTTGTTGCTGAATCTGATGCTATATGTGGATCTGTGATTAGGAAGTTTGTTGAGGCTATAATTATGATTGTGATATGAGGCGTCGGATGTAAAGTGAGCAGCCATTAGTCTGAATTTTATATCTTTTTTCTAGATTTCAAAGTTGAATGTCTGGTTGAAGTTCACTATATTGCATTTTATGGCTTGGTCAAGGAAATTTGCATTTAATTTGTAAATATATTGCGATAAGGTCGGAATCTTGAGGTCTTTGTGAATATTTGTATTTCTGTCGAACGAAATTCACAATGGAAAGTGGCATTTTGAATAACTCTTTGAATTATTTAAAATTAGTGGTGGGTGAAAACTTGCATTTACTAAACCAAGAATCATACATTCGAGCATAAATTTTGTTCCAGCGTATGTTTCTTGGATATTGGACCATTAGAAAATATTTCTCCACAATTTATGCACAATCAGGAACAGATCGGCAACTCTGCTCTTATTTATCCGTTAGTCGTTGAAGTGATACGAAAAGTGGCTTTATGAAAAAAGTGGCATATTATATGATTTTTAACTACATGTCATAATTTCAAAAAGGCCCACTTCCTGATAGTTTTAGATCTAGTCTCAGATGCCAAAATTTTTAATAAATCACGAAATAATGTGGGTGAAAAAAGTTTTCTTACCTGCAGTCCGGTGCAGTCATCAAAAAAAGTTTATTATTATGCAATCATTTTCATAAAAATCTACTTTATTTTCTAATAAATTTTCGTGCCGAAAAACTGCAACAAGTATTAATACGGATATATAAAAAAATGTAAACCAAAACATGAAATTTTAAAAAACAGAAGTGAAACTTAAAAGCTTCTCAACAGGGAACTAACACCATCTGCTGATATACAGACTCAACAAATGTCGACAGTGACCTTTCTCGTGCTTTGTGCTATCTTTATGCCAAATTCCATCTCTTTCTGTTGGACGATTTAGAAGGAGTCTATAACCAGTTTTGAGCGCAATTATTGCACAATTTGGAGACTTTCGAGCATAATTTTATGTATGGATGATTGACTGAATGCAAGCAATAAGCTTCCGAAAACAGGAAATAATTTAGAAAACTTTCGGTCTGTCACTCTGCTTTCTTACGAGGCGATGCTCAAACAGGCTTAATATTCTAGGAAGTTTTATCATTCTGAATTGTGTTTAAATTTTAGCGTAATTTCACGATTCATAAGAGCTTACTGTAATTCTAACAGGCGATGAGCCTAAAACAAATTAGTATCACAACCATAAATAAAGTGTAAGGTTTACTATGCCTTGAGTTTTGTCTCTTATTTGGCTAGATTTGTAAGTGCCGTTTGTTTTATTTTCGGTTAGCATCACAGCAAGCTTCTGGAGTTTTCTTCCAAGTTCATTTCTTGTTTGTTTCGTTAAAAGTCAATTGAAAGAACGCGCTGTATTGAAAACACTACAAGTATGATAATATTGGACGGCACGTTTTTTCAAGCTCAGGCGTAGAAATCAGTCGGAAGTAGTAACCCGAAAGTCTTCCGGCGAAATTTGACCCCCAGCGCCATCTGCACTTAGCTTTACATGGTCGACTATCTATTCATTTCCATTTTTTTATATGGTGCTTTAGAAAATAAAAATTTCAACTCTAATTTATTAACTAATTGCTTTTGCTTTTGCAAGGAAAAATATTTTCTGAACCAACTGGAATTCTTTAATATTGCCGTGCAATGGATGGTTGATTGTGTAAAACGAAGCACAGATGGCGTTAAAATTCGTCGTAAGATTTCCGGGTTACCACTTTCGATTGATTTTTACGCCTAAGCTTGAATAAACGCGCCATCCGATATTATTACGCCTATAGTGATTACAAAATAACGGGCTCTTTCAATTTAAATTTCACTGAAACAAACAAGAAAAGAATTCGCAAGCACGCTATAGTGCTATTCAAAAAAATAACAAGCGTCGAACAGCTGGGGACGCTCTTCAATACTTTTTCAGAAGGAAATTAAAATGAAATAATGTTGATTTTTAGACAAAATGAACGGCGGTTTGCCATAGCTATTAATATTAAAAGGCTATAAATGGACACAGTCGTGTCCAAAGAAAAATGACCACGTGAAGCATTCGGAAAAGCATGGTAAGTTGTGAAGATGACACTTAAATTTTAGAATATGATACAACTGTTATAATATTTTAAGCAACTAATTACTTCGACGGAAGATTGATCTCGATTTAACCCAAAATGCTTTTATTTTTAACTTGTAAGTGTTAATAACACTTTTAACTTATCTCACCTAGGTAGATGGGATCCTGATGAATTTTCACTGCCAGTTGTTTTTTCCGCGATGACATTTTTATTGCTACAATGCATTGAAGATCCAGCTACTCAAGTGTGTGGAGTTCAAGTTATATTTGATGCCAAAAACATCTCTCTAAAGCATATACGTACACTATCACCAAGATATTTACAATTAATATCTAAAGCTCTCAGAGTAAGTAAATTTTCAAAAAGAAAAAAAAAATTCTTAAAGTTTTGCTCATTTTAAGAATGATATTCTGAAAAACATTTGTTATACTAATAGGATTTTCACCATCAACTAAGTGCCCAATATTAAAGGCCATTATTATAAAATTTGGGATGGCCTTAAAACCGTTAATTGATTCACATCGGCAAAGTCTTGAAAATAGATCCTTGTTTTTGAGGGCTTTAAACATGTCGACTGTTATTTCCTATTCATATAGTTTTTGAAACTAACAAAGTTTGAATCATGTAAGGTAGTAGCTGAGAATGCTGAGCGATATCGGAATTTTTAATACCACCTTATCGTCAGAAAATATTGCTATTTAGCGCCATATCGCGATGTTTTCAATCTAAATAATTTGCATATCTTATAGCAGACAACGTTTCCTTGCACAAATGAAGAAAAAAAAATTTTTTTCTGAAACACTTTTAACCCCTTCCTCCGAAATGTTTGACAACACTAATTCAACTGATGTTTCAAGTTCACTAATGTTAATGTTCAACTAATGTTAATGTTCACTAATGCTTAGCAAGCGTCGACTTTCACTCTGTACGACGGAGTTTAGTGGCGTCCTCTATTTCTATTTATGGCAATTAATTTTAATTTGAAATACTTCATGAAGTTAAGGTGCAGAAAAAGGTCCGGGATAGCCTAGTTAGTTCAGCGTTTGGCTCATGTTGAAGTGGTCGAGAGTTCGATCCCCATCGGCCGAAGACTTTCCGAGTAGTAAATGGTGACGTTAAATCTGTTGGGCCACAAAGCCCTCCAAGTTCCCTTTACAAATCAATACATTTGGAAGTACAGAATTGGAGATTGATCGTTTTCTAGTTCAGGTCAAAATTACGATCTGTGGGTGATTTAATGGATGCATGAATGGGTTCACTCTCCAAACTGGGCTGGGATGCACGTGTAGATGAAGTTGTATTCTTGGCCCCTGATGGTGAAACTGAAAAACAGGAAACGTACCGTCTGCCTTAAACTTCCCACGGTTTCACAAAGCAGGCTTGTTAGTATTGGCAAGTGCCATTAGAGGCAGCAACAACAACAAGGTGCAAAATGTTTATTAGAACAAAAAAGAAAAATGATTTTTGAAAATATTGACTTTTAATGTTTATTATGAAATATTTACCCCGATCTGCCCCAATTTAGGGCATACGGGTAAATGTTTATTAAAATCAAGAAAAATTGAAAAGTACATAAAATACAAAAAGTGCAAAAATACGAAAACATTGCAGAGTCTGATGGCAACAGCAGTAAAATAATTAAAATGCTCCGAGAGTCCCGCCTTATAGTGCCGAAGCCGACGGAGCTTCCCTTATAGTGAGCCAAAGACACAAATGAAAAATTTTACAACACATCGCAGGAAAGTAGAGTATGACATACAATGCATCATGTGCAGGCAGTACATAGGATTAAAACGAGTAATAATACAGAGTAAGTTGGGTCGCTAAACCAAAGCGATCATTAACATTGTGACAGGATATAAAGGACACAAAGTATAAACTGTTGATGTATTCAAGAACAGTAAAACATAAAGTGAACCATTAAAAAAAACGTGTACCTGAAGTGAACATAAGAAAACATTAATAGGTCACAGGTAAACGGAGGTCCCAAGTTAATATAGATCAAAGAACCAATACAGTCGATGACAAATTGACAACAGGTAAGACAGAAGAACAAGGCGTAAGGAGCCAAGAAAATCTCAAATGAAAAACAAAAGGAGGTGAAGATGTAAAGTGGTAAAACAAACAATTATCAAATACAATTAAAAGGTGACGCTAAAATTTGCAAGCAAGGAAAGGCAATGTAAATAAGCCAATTAAAAAAGCACAATGTAGTGAATAAATAGATTAAAACAGAATTAAAAAGCGAATGAGATAGATAAAACAACAAATCATTGTCAAAATAACGGGAAGCGTACAGGCGGGCAGCCCAACATCACATTAATGTTCAACATTAATGTTTATTATGGAAATTAATGTAAATGGAAATTAATAATATAATTATAGTTATAATGAAAATAAATATTTCATGAAAAATTAAGTGATTATAATCTTGGTAATATAAAAATAAATGAACGATGATCAATAATAGGAAAATCTTGAATTAAAATAAAATTTAAAAAAACTTGATACAATTTTCAAAAATGTTATGCTTTATTTTAAGCTTTGATTTTTTTCTCTAATAATTTTTTTTTTAACTTCTACAGTGTATAACTCATAACCTACTGATTTGCTTGCTACACCCTTTTTTTATTGGTCGGAATAATCATTAAATAAATCGGAATAATCATAAAATAAAGTGAAAAGATTTTAAGTGAGATTAATGATTAAGAAAATCTAAACTAAACTAAACTCAGTGGCGCGACAGCCCATAGAGGGCCAAGGCCTACTGTGCCCATCTCAGTTTTCTTGACCTTGGGCTCTGGGGTGCAGGAGCAGATGTTCCGGTTGGGTGGTCAGCCGAACGCGAAACCCCCAGTGTTTAGTTCCCAAGCATGGTTGGTACTCATTTATCTACCCACTGAAGGGATGAAAGGCTGAGTCAACCTTGCCCGGCCCGAGGAAAAGAAAATCAGTCATATAAGAAAATCAGCCATATAATAAAAACAATACTGATTTAATGAAAAGGATTCCATTTAAAATTTTAATCAATTTTTATTATTTATATGAAATAAACTAATGGAAAAAAAATCAAAATGTTCTGAATGCATTTTTTAATGGAACTAAACATGATAGCCTTCTAGGAATTACTATAGAAAAAAATAGTTGAAGTTTAGAAAAAAAGGAACATCCAAATAACTCCAAGCAATTGAAAATAAAAATAAATCTTTTACATTAAAATAATTATAAATATTTCAAGAGTTTTATGTTCAATAATTAAAATTTAATCATTATTGCAAAACAAATAGATATAAACATTAATTTCAATCAGTTTTTTAAGTAGAGAAGTTGTTGTAACTGTAATTGAAATATGATAATTTTAATGAAAAAAAATGCATTTTATAATAAATGATACATAAAATTAATCTTAAAATTCATGTATTAGATCATAGCAGAATTTATTTGACATAATTTATGCACGTAAACAAAAAGGTTCGAATGTATTTTAATGCTTAGAATGCTCATTTAGAAATATTAACATGGGGGTTAGCATCAGGATATTCTTGTGGCAGTATTTCCTTTTATATATTTACTTTTCAAAATCAAGAACTCAAACCTGATGAGAATTAAGACAAATATTTGAATTAAAATTAAGAGATGTGGCAGTCTCTTTGAATGTATGCCATTTTCAACATTACGAAATCAAGCTAATTTCCTTCTCTTTTTTTGGGATACCAAATAAAAAAAATTTAATCACCATTTTTTTTTTGCAACTTGGTCATCATATGTGGTAAGTGACAAGATTCATAAAACTTTTATTTCTGCTTCTTATAGTGGCATTGATGTATTTCTTATATTAATTTTTAAATAAATTTTAAAAAAACATAGATAAAATTATAATATATCATTCAAGCATTATTGTTTAAACTATGTATTTAATAACTGGAACTTTTTAAAAAAAATAAGACTTTGAAACAAATAATTGTATCGTAGGTGGAAATCGTCAAAATAGCTATAAATCTGTTTTAATTTGAAAATAAATTTAAGTTTTCATAAGCAACGAAATCACTTAAAATTCTCTAATCACTTAAAATCTCTGAATTAGGGATAATCAATACTTAGTATTCCAAATTTGTAATAATCATTGAAAAAGAAACGAAAAGAGATAGAAGTATAGGGTTTGCTGCGTCCTGCTTAGAAACAAAGTTAATTCTTACTTATTTTTAAATTTTGTCAATGGAAGACGCTGCTTACTGTATAAACTACAAAACCATGTTTTCTACAGCATGTCAGATCATATTAGATTAAACATTTCCTCGAAGATAGTAAGTTTTATCCTCAGACTGCACCACGTGTTTTCTACAAATGGTGGTCATGTTGAAAACACCGTGTCATGGTACTTATCTGCTTGCAGCACCATCTATTGGCACACTTTGTAAATAATTTCGTAACATGTTGAGTAAAAAAGATCGTTTACAGAGCATCTCCTTAAGACAAAGCAAACCATACATTTCCATCTCATTCAAATTTTCCTTTAATAACTTTTTAAACACCTAGCTAGTAGATTTTAATGTATTTATTTGTTCAAACCAAGTGAAAATATCTAATGTTCTATTTTCTGTTATAGAATACGTTGCCTATCAGATTTAAGCAAGTTCATGTAGTGAACGAATCGGTTATCTTTTCGTACATCTTCAACATTTTTAAGTTTTTTCTTACAGAAAAAATTAAGAAAAGGGTAAATATATTTTCATTTAATTATCGGTTTTATTTTAAAGCCTATAAGATGTTCGGTTCACATTCAAGTTCACTCATTTTAAGAAAATTTGCTCATGTGATGGCAAAATATTCTATTCAGGCAGTTTAAAGATATTACTGTTCTTTAAAAGATAGTGTTTCTCGTTGTAACTTACGCTAATTTCAATGAGAGGAAACAAAAAATCTATTTCGAAGTTTATTTTGTCATAAACTACTTGGCTTTCGTTAATTTTAGGGAAAAAGGGACTAGATATATCAGATTTAAGTTATTAAAGTTGACATATCTGGTTCCTTTTTCCTTAAATATTTTACTAAATCCTCTCTGTACTATTTATATTTTTCTATATTTCGAATTTTTCATAAAAGTAAAGATTTTTTTTCTTGAGAGTCATCGAAAAAAAAAACATAATAATAAATGTTTGAAACATTTAAGGTTATACTTTTTTATGTGTAGAAAATTGATACTATTTGAACGTGGTTTGTGCATGAATGTAGACCGAATAATGTGGGCTAGTACATGTATGTATATAACATTGCTTCTAGTTGAGACTGTTGAGTAAATTTTGTAGCATTTCGCAAAAACAACGATAAAGCCGCGGATCATAAATGGTATCTCGTGGAACCCTAGTACTCCGTGGAAAAGTTACAGGAGTTCTATGAATTAGGACTTCCATTTAACTCGTAGTGATTTTGATGCTTTAAATTATATTTGAATCTAATCAATAGGCTATTAATTATTTGTTATTTTGGTGGCCTTTATGAAATAATTTAAGCTGAAATACCAACAAAAAAAAAGAAATGGCTCATTTAAAAAAATAAATATATAAATTTTTAATAACAATATCGCTCATGGGCTGCAATAGTGGCACAACTCAAAAAACACGCTTTTTGGGCTAAGAACAGGTGCAAATATGAAAATACTCATTCTTTCAGCAGCAATACTATCACAATTCATAATTCAACTTGATGGCAATCATCGTTTAAGCAAACTAAGGCATTTATTATGCCTTTTGCTTAGCAATAAAAACGTTAAACCCATTTATCACAAAACTTGATTTTTTGAGCTATGCCGCTATTGCAGGCCATGGGCGGTATAATGAATAAATTATGAAAAAGAGATGGATTTTAAAAAAAATGCATTTATATTTTCCAAAGGGCTTTTCAAATTAAGCTAAATTTACTGAGGTGGCAATAAAGATGTTTCCTTAATAACCAATCTCAACGTTTATAACAGTTCTTTTTAGTTTTCATTTCAAAGAAAATCATAATTCGTTACATTTTAATTGCTTTCAATTTATGTACATACATCCAAAATCAGATTCAATACGAGACTAGACAGAGCTCCAGGACTGCAAATTTAGCTGTAGGACATAAAATTTAATTTAGGCTTATTAATGATAAAACAATTAAAAATATTCATTTGTTTTATGAAATAATCTTAAAGTAAAACGTTATATTATTGTTGAATATATTAACAATCACCTTAATATATATATATTTTTTGTTTGGAGTTGGGGTAACGCTTAAGGAAATTTGATGATTTAAGGTTTCATTGCCAAAAAAAAGGAGATCTCTGCCTTAGAGCATAACTCCACAAATGGAAAAATTATCGTTGCTAGTAAGACAGTCAGGTCACAGGAAAAGTTAAGCACTCGCCTTTTGCAGAATTTCGAAACACCAGCCCGAACACCACCCTGGAAGCTAAGCCAACCCTGACACCACGCTAAGCCATCATGAGCTCCTCCCAATGAATCCAGCATAATTCGGAAGATTAGCAGCAGTTACACATTATGCTAGAGGTAGAAAAACTGCGTTGTTATTAAATCATTTTATACGGATATAAAACAATTTTATGCGCAACAAAATATTCCTGCTTTTCCTGGGCCCATGTCCAATAGATAGTAGGTTCGATCTTCGCCGGCCGAAGTCCTCCCGTGTAGTAAATGGGGACTGATGCACGTTAAATCTGTCGAGTCACAAAGTCCTCCATGTACCCATAACAAATCATGCCTCTGGGGGTACTGACCCAGGAGTTCCCTTGTCTTTAGAGCCAAGTGCCAACTCCTGGTGAACGAACTATAGTAAAGTGGTGTTCTGATGAAGTAATGCTAATAGGAAACGGAGCTTGAATTTAAGAATTTAATTGTAATAGATTGCCGAAGTCCCCATTCATTTGCTGTTTTACCAATAAAATATGATCATAGTTATAAATTATTCATAGTAAGCATTGCTCATGATTTTTGTGTATTTTATTTTTCTATTTGTACATACTAACTGTAATATTTACTTTCTAGATTCATTTTCACGGAAGTGATATGAAGCATCTTCACAAGTACATTCCAAAAGAAGTTTTGCCAGCTGAATATGATGGCGACAATACTGACTACTGCGCAAGCGAATGGGTCAAAAAGGAAGCGTATTCATACTTAGAAAAGTATAAAGCAATGCATCGTTGCGGGTTTCGTTGATTTCAATACGATTAATTCTCTAAAAATAATTTGTACCTAATGAACCATCAAACGTAGATCATAAATACAAGCCTTTCCTTTTGAACTAATGAAATATTAATACAGGTCAGAAATTATTATTTATTATCGCTATTAGTCAGTTTATACCTAATCTCTAATTAGGCAAGTAATGTATAAGTCCACATCACTATTAATCTATTAGTCTTTTATTTTATTTTTAAAAATAAAGTTTTGTTTCTCTGAAGCAAAATTGAATGAATATCTTCATTTGTCTAAAAAAAAATTCTTGTCAGACATACATATCAGTTATACATACATTTCTAATGCAGAGTGATAATGCTCTCTTTGCAGATCTCAGCTGACATACTTGCAGTTGCGTTTAAGATTAGTGTGAATGAATCATCAAATATGATTGTTATTAATTGTAAATCTCTATTTATCGTTGTAAATATCTACTCATCAAATAAGTGTTATACTTGTTGTTACATTGGACGATGCATAGTACTTTTTTTTATCTATTTGTGTCATCCTTAACGAATAGTTGAGTCACAATGTACAACTTATGATAACCACTGATAGATTGGACCAGCCGCTCCATTACTCGACTACCCAGAAATACAAATCAAACATCTTGTGATTTCTTTCTGTAAGGCATTAGTTTTTCCTCTTCCTGTTTACCTAGCGTAGATGAAACAGGTTATCACAGCCTTGATCGATAAGCTTGATGTGGATACCTTAACATGAGTTTAGGCAAAAATGCACTACTTACTAAATATATGTCATGTGACTATAGGACCACACGTTGAACATCTGCGACTGTCTCTTACAAGACTTAAAATAATCCCATACAATTCTGTTGCAAGTTACATATATCTTACATTATACTTGATTTATAGATCATACTAGTGGGCTGCGCCCCCTGCTCGCTAACGCTCGCCAACCCCCGAAAATTGCTACGCAATCTTATATGGTTTGCTTCGCAAACCAAGCTCGCTTCGCTCGCTATCACACA
>NC_092212.1:23758559-23765285 GCF_043381705.1 Parasteatoda tepidariorum
AAAATCTCAAAATGTTTTATTGTATTAGCACAGATTTAGTTTTCGCTCTTGATTCGATTGCCATCTTATTTAGTTCTAATCATTTTATTATCTAATCATGGCAGTTTCATCCTTATTTTTTTTTAAATTCTTATTTAATTTTAAGTTCTCATTATAACTTATTAAATATTTTTTGCCGAAAAGTGATATTGTGAATGTTTAATTCTAAATAATGTTTTACAATTTTGCATTCATTATTTTAATGCTGATGATAATTGATGATTTAATTTATACGCATGTTGACTGGACTTAGTTTTACCCAAAGCTTATTATAAAAATTAATATAACTTATTTATCGTTTAGTAATATGATTAACAAGTTTAAATAACCGATTTAAATATGCTTATCATAAAACTATGAATAATGAGTTGATATTAAGAAATGACGCTTTCAGTTTTTGTTATGCAATTGAAATCAAAATGAAGATATCTAGGGGGATATTGAAATAGATTTTGATTAACAAATACAAATGATGAATTCAGTTTGAGTGATAAATGAGAATATGGAATAGGATTTTAAATTTTAATTTATAATGTTAATTTTTATTGTTAGAATGGAATTTTTATAAAAAGACTATAAGTTTAAAATATCATTTGGTTTATTAAAGTTATAAATGATATATAGTAGCATGTTATAAATAATGTTAGTGGATTAGAAAAACTGCCCATATAATGAATAGTGTTGTTGTTACTTTCGCCACTTGTCCATACAAACAAGCCTGCTTGAAATCAAACGAAATTTTAAAGCAGAGGGTGCATTTCTTATTTTTTCAGTGGTGCCATCTATGAGCGAGAGTACAACTTCAGCCACACGCACGTCACAGCCCGAGGACTCAATCATACTCCATTTATTCGTCCACAGATCGTAATTATATCCTGAACAAGAGAATGATTAAAATGCAGGAACTTGGAGGACTTTGTGACCCCGGTAGATTTAACATGCAGCAGTCGCACCATTAAATACTCTGGGATTCTTCGGCTGAGGGGATTTAACTCTCGTTCTCACTAACACTAGTCAATCGTACTAACCAGGCTATCCAGAGTAGTGTAATTTGAGTAAACATTACAAATATTGAAATGCGAGTGATATTGTGTTGGTTTCGGAATATTTTAATATTTTTCTGCTTTTCCAAACAGGGAATATAATAAATATAAATATGTTTTTAGCATAAAGAATTAATATATATCGTGTATAAAATCTGTCTTTCACAATTTTTTTTCCGCAGGTATCAGAGTTATTGGTATTCAACTTTTTCAACTTTGATACTGAAATAAAAAATAGAAGATCCATTTTCGATGTTCAACGATGCTTCAAAAATGATGATGACTATCTATGGGTTACTATTGGTTTTAATGCAGGTATAACAGTATTTTTTTTTTTTTAAATAATGATTTATGTTTTAGAATCCTTTTCCCTCCCGACCTAACTCAACTATCGAATTGGGAAGACGTGAAGAGACAATTCTTTTAATGCTGAGTATGCTTTTAATTTTTTTTTATTTAATTTTCACAAATAAAAGGATGCTAGATACGAAGGTTGTTTTTTTAAGCAAGGGCCGTTCTGTTGTGCACACTTATAGGTGACGTGTGCGCCGCAACGAGTGCTTGCGTCGTGTCCCGGCATTCCTTCGAAACAACTGTTCTCAGTGGCAGCTGTGTAGGTATACTGCACGATCAGATCTGTGTCTTTAAAATGTTCAAATTTAATAAATCACACGACACGCACGAGATAGAGTCAGTGATGCGTTTTTAGTTGGTAAAAAATCTGTCTGCTGCATACGTTCACTGGCAGATTTGTGAAGTAGCGAAATTCCCTGCCATGCTGACAGGAAATTTTGCTACACTATGACAATGACTCTCGCCGCAGCTTAGATCTTAGCTTTATGGGACTTATTTGGATGTGAAGTGTTGTTGTTCATTTACGTCGCACTAGAGCTGCATAATGGGCTATTGGCGACGGTCTGGGAAACATCCCTCAGGATGATCCGAAGACATGCCATCACAATTTTGATCCTCTGCAGAGGGGGTGGCACCCCCCGCTTCGGTAGCCCGACAATCTGCACGCGAAGTCGAGCACTTTACGGTAGAACAGCTAACGAGGACCAGTACCGCACACCCTCGATCCCTACGCAGGCTGATCCAAGTGGTCACCCACCCGCACACTGACCGTAGCCAGTGATGCTTGACTTCGGTGATCTGCTGGGAACCGTGTCTTAACGATCAGACCACTGCGGGACTGGATGTGAAGTTTTTAACCACCCCTCAGTACAGTCTAGACCTTGAGCTGAGTGATTTTCTTCTTTTCCGATATTTCAAGCTTCATTTTGGCGGCAATCACTACAACGATGAAGAATAAGTAAAAACGGCCGTGAACCCTTGGTTAACTTAGCAGGCGGCAAGTTTGTATGAAGAGGTTATTCAAAATCTAGTTTTAAGGCATGATAAGTGTTTAAACAAACTTGGCAACTATGCTGAAAAAAAAAGAAAAACGCATGTAGAATCTGAAAATCAATTTACTTCTTGAAAATTTTCTTTTGTTTAGTTTTTATTTTCAAACGGCTCTTACTTAAAAAAAAATCTAAACATTTCAAATGCAGGATCATCAGCTAATCACAATATAAGGTGTGCGGTATTTTCCCCTTATGCAACTGAAACGCGCTTCTTCCGTTCGATTGCTAATCGGCGGTGACCAGTTTCCTAACTCAACTGCAAAATTACGTCACTATCGAAGTTAAAGGGTTACCTTTTTTGAGAGTTTCTTTGCCAATAAAACAATTCATGTGCGTTTTGACTGTGAGTCGGGGAAGAATTTTAACTAACTTTCAAGCGCTTTCTCGCAAAGTTTCGAACTTATCTTCTATATTTGCGTCTATAATCATCTAAAATACTACTTTAAACTTTTTAACTACTACGAAGTATTAACAAAATTTTTTGAAAATTGTCTTTTTAAAAAAAAAAAATAGAATTGAATAGTTCGATTTAGAATAAATATTTTAAACAATTTTAGATACAAATACAATGACGATGAATGTTTCTTTTAAGATTCTCTTTATTAAATGTTTTTTACACATTTTAAATTTTTAAGCTATGATAAAAGTTCTTAACATCCGCCTTAGATAAAAATATGCAGTATCAAATCAACTACAATTACTTATACGTCAAAAAACACATACATCTAACCTAACCAGATCGGCAAACGTAAGTCCGTATCAAGAACTATAATACGATAATATAATTCTAATTACTCTGAAGCAAATGATAACTAATCAAATATTGGCATTTTATTTCTATAAGTAATAAATTATAAACAACAAGAGGTCTCTTGTGATTTCTAATTGATGATTTTATTAATGTTTTATTTTTCCATATCGTCCATGAAATACAATTCATCAAAATGAAGCCGAATAAAGATAATCCCAATACTATTATTTCATTATAAATTTTTAAAAATTATATTCTTTTTAAAATTTAAAGATTATATTATAGAATATGTATTAGAAAAAAAAGCATCAAAAATTTAACCTAAAATACAGGATGGCAGGACAGTGATAGAAGAGGCCTCTTCAGATATCTTATTGATGGTTTTATTATGATTTTTTTCCATCTCTCAAATGAAATACAACTCATCAAAAAAAAGCGAACAAAAATAATCTCAATACTATTATTTCATTATAAATTAAAAAATTGCATTCTTTGAAAATTTAAAGATTATATTGTAGAATACGTATTAGAAAAAAAAACATCAAAAATTTAACTTAAAATACAGGATGGCAGGATATTGAGGGAAGAGGTCTCTTCAGATATCTTATTGATGATTTTATTAATGTTTTCTTTTCCATATCACCGATGTAATACAACTCACCAAAAAAAATGAATAAAAATAATCTCAATACTATAATTTTATTATTATTAAAAAAAATTTTATTTTTTGAGCAAAACAAAAAAAACTTCGTTTAATGTAGTTTAAAATTGTAAACAAAAAATATTGAGATTCATGCGTAAAACAAGAAGATCGACTTTAAATCATATTTTCCATTTTCAGACGAAGCAATATTGATGAAAATCAGGGATAATGTCCCGAGTATTCAATCGAACATTCTGAATAGCATTTACTCAACTTCTGAATTAAACCCTGTTAGAGTACCTACCATTCTAGTAAGTGACATTTCAATTTTACTTTTTAGTCCAAGCATAAATTTCACTTTCTTAAGTCGTAACGTTTTCCTGATAGATTTAAAGTGTAACATTTGTTTGGAGATGTACGAAGAAAAAAATAGAACCGATACTTCAAAAAAATTAAAGTTCGTAAGCATTATCACTTTCTGCTGAAAATTATTTTTATATGCTAAATATTTTAAACTAAAAGATCTCTTTACTTTCGATTTGGATCACATTGTATTACACATGCATTCAAAGAAGAAGGGGAAAAATTAATTAGGAGACTTTTGCGATTAAGATTTCAAAATAAAAATAAAAAACACTGCTTGCCATTTTTTTCTATTTCTTATCCCAAACTATGTTCTATGCTCACTTATTTCAACTAAACATACCACACAAAATATTAACTTTAAAAATAAAAAAATTAAGTTTCAACTCAAAAATTGGAAAGTATTTGCAAAATTCCATATTTTTTTTCAGACATGAAAGCTTTAAAAACTTTATACAATTAAAAAGAAAAAAGAACATGTATGATCAACTTTTATTGTGCATAATTTTTTTCATCTTTTTTATCAAAATAGCTTCGTAGCTGTTGTAATACCTTTGCGTAATAAGTGTATTTTTTTTCCTGACAACTTTCAGTGTTGTAACGCAAATATAAAAACCTGTTGTTATTATTATCTTCTTCTGAAAATGATTGGCCAAAATAATGATTCTCGAAACTTATTTTAATGTAACTTTTTTTACTTTTATGTAATTTTTATGATTTTTTCAACTATCAGTGATTTGTTTCTTCTTAGCATAGTTTATATAGATAAAAGAGAGAATACACTAAGATACTCTCTTACTAACGCGTTCCCAACTTTTTAGTTAGGCAGATCACCACTTTGGAAAAAAAAAAATGAGTCCCACAGTTGTCGCCGTCAGCCATTATGACAGATGAGGTGTGATTGTTCTTATTTTCCAGTGGCGCCACCTATTTTCAAAAATTCAACTTCTGCCACAGCAATACGTCACACCTGTTTATAGCTTGGATCCACGTCCATTCATTCATCCACAGATCACAATTTTAACAGAAACCGGAGAACGATCCATCTCTAATTCAGTACCCTCAGAGGCATAATTTTTAAAGGAACTTTGAGGACTTTGGGACCCTGCAGATTTAACGTGCTTCTGCCGGTCGGATTCGAACTCCCCTTCTCACGAACGCCCTATCAACCAGACTATCCTGCCCTCATGAGACCCACTAAACAATAAATAAATATAATGTAATGTCAAATATTCCATGCCGCCTCTCTTGCGGTTCACTCTCCATGAGTTAAGATAAGAACAGCTGTCTTATTAATTAAAATATAGATTACATTGTTTAAAATTACACGAAGAATGTTTTCAAGACATTTATTTTAACTTCAGGTGGATATTAAAGAAGGATTATTTGTGACTTTATTGATACTAGGGAAGCCTCCAGTTCTTTGTAAGTTTTTTTTTTCATACTTCATCTCTTCATATTTCATAACATCATTATATATATATATATATATAAATGATTGTCTGTCTGTTTTTTATATACTCCTAAAACATCCGACTGAGAGCGATGAAATTTGGCATGATGATAGTTCGAAGCACAGGGACGGTCACTGTCGAGATAACATTTTTATACAAACCGTGTAAGAAAGATGAGCTAAATATTTGATTGGTTAAGTCTTAACCATTGTTTTAAATCTAACTATAGACAATTACGTTGTTCAAATATTTTAAGGATAACATCAATAATATTCACAAGCTTATAGCTCAATTTGATAAAAAAAAATTTTTTAAAAAGAATTTGATGTATGCACTGTAATATTTAGTTATATTTTAATCGCTGTGTCAGATGAATTCAATGAACGACGCTAAAGTGATACATGGAACATTATGACAAATATTAGTACTCCTAAAATTATCTGAAACTCAGAGTTTGTTTTGTTTAGAGTGAGTAATTCTATTAAAACTTGTTTCTATAGAAGTTAATAATTTAAAATCAATCGTAATTAAAAGTTTAAGAAAAGTATTAACTATGTATTGAATGGCAAAATGAATGAAAAAGTGGTGTTAATTCGTTTAACTCGTCATACCATTATTGACGCCAATGATGCTTAATTAATGTTGGTAATATGTTTTAATTAAAATAAAAAAATCACCCACGTGCAAAAAAAATTAAGTCAATGCAGAAAAGATTGAGAAAATTGTAAAAAATTTCCCTATTATTATTGACACTATCTTATAGTTACTATCTTATAGTTACTATCTTATAGTTACTATCTTATAGTGCTATCTTATAGTATATTATCTTATAGTATTATTGGTAATCTGTATTAATTAAAATAAAAAAAATAAGATATTGAATAAAAATCAAAATCAATGGAGAAAAGATAATAATTTGTTTAGGGGAACCGTGGAAAACTATCACAAGCAGATGACGCTTAATTAATTTCAGTAATACTACTGGTATTATGATAGTTGCAGTGGCGTAGTTTTGATGAATGTTCGG
>NC_092212.1:23765528-23907525 GCF_043381705.1 Parasteatoda tepidariorum
ATTTGAAGCGAGTTTTTTTGATACAGTTGATTTATTATAGGCCGTTATTATATCATTCTGAAGAATTGTAATTTGTGTATCAATTTCTTCGGTACTCTTTAGAGCTGCAAGGTTTGGTTTATTTAATGTGAGAATATTTTGAAAAAGATTCCAGTCGGTTCTAGTGATCTGCTTACTCGCCTGTGTTAAGGATATCCCAATCGAGATGTAGACTGGAAGGTGATCAGAAGATAATGCATTTATAACGTCAGCTGCTATGGGTGTATTCAAATTGGAAATAGCGAAATCAAGAATGTCCGGTCTTTGATTTCTCATGTTTGGTAGATATGTGGGACATAATGGCGCGATAACAGTGAGTGCGTGCTTATTCACGAGATTCTTGAGCTGTAGTCCGTTGCGGTTGGTTCTGTTGCATCCCCATGTTGTGTGTTTCGAGTTAAAATCTCCAGCTACAATTGTCTCTATGTTTGTTGGGAAAAGTTGTCTGATGTCATCGTCTGAGAGAGCATTACCTGGAGCATTGTAAATTCCAGTGATCTTGATGTTTTTGTTATCGTAGTTAAGAAAAATTGAGATTTGTTCATATCCAGCTTGGTTTGATTTGTTAAATTCGGTTGTCATTAGGCTATTCTTCGCCAGGAGGGCAACTCCCCCACCTCTGAAATTCCTGTCACACCTGTAGGTCATATAGTTGGCAACTTTTATGTGATGCTGTTTGTTAAGATGAGTCTCTGTGATAATCATAATATCTGGGTCAAACTCAGAAATAAAGTCTTTAAGTTCGTGTATTTTGTTAAAAATTCCGTTTGCATTCCAGTTTATAACGTGAAGTGGTGCTTTACGAGAAGTGGCTTTATTCATTAGTTGTTGAGGATTTGGTTGATTTTACGGCTTCTGTTGCTCTTAGTTGGCGAATTAGGTTGAATTCTTCATTGTTTTTTAAAATTTCCGCAAAGTTTTTATGTTCGTTCAGGATTGTGTGTGCTTCTTGAACCAGACTTCTGTCTTCTTGCTGGGCATTTTGAAGATCCCGAAGCTTAGCTTCTTTAAGGGTTGAGGCATATGTTGCAGTTGGAGCAGTTCTATTTCGGTAGACCTCGTTATTTTGGTTATTGGAGCTGTAACTGTGTCCGGATTCAACTTGAGGATATTTAGAGCATTGTTTATAATTTGAAGGGTGGGAACCACCACAATTGGCACACTTGGCCGGACTATCTTTGGATTTTTGGCAGGTATATGTTAAGTGCCCTTCACCACACTTTAAGCACTTAGGAGCATGTCTGCATAAGTGTTGAACGTGGTTGAAGTTCTGACATCTATGGCACTGTGTCACACCACCGCGCCCTTTGTAATTGTCTACAGTGATTATTAAATTCATAAGTCTCGTGAGGTCGTAAATCTCCTTGTTGTGATGATTATTCTTTGGTAATGTCACTATAAATAAGGGCAAGTTAATTCTACCTTTTTCAGTAACTTTTGTCATTTGGGTAACTTTAGTTGGGACAAATCCCACTTTGATGAGTTCGTTTTCAATTTCATCTGCATCGTATTCGGCAGGTATGCTTTTGAGCACGACTTTGAGTGGTTTGTCCTGTTGAAGAAGAAATGTATGATATTCGATCTTGTTGTCATCTAGGATTTTTCTGATTTTTCTATGAGCATCGTCATCTGCTACTTTTAAGTTGATTTGATCACCAAACACTTTGCCCGTAAAGTCTGAGCAGTTGTTATTATGAAGCAGTTCTTTAATTTGTTTCCAGTTAAAATTAAAGTCTTTGATGAGGATTGGTGGAATGCGTTGCTTTTTAAACTTGGGAGTTTGAAAGAAGTCACTTTCATCTTCTCGTTGTTTTTTGTCGTCAGATTCAAATCGAGGTTTTTTGTTTTTGTTGAATTCTTCTTCGCCGCTTTCTGCTGATGGAAGCGTATCAATAACTTTTTCAAGTTCCATAGCGTTTTCTTCATCGGTTTCCAATGAATCGCTTAGTTTATTATCGCTTAATATTTTTTTGTCTTTATTGTTGTTGGTGACGTCATTTTTAGTTGCCGCAGTTGTATTTTGCTAGCTTTTTGTTTTCTTTTTAGTTGATATCTTACGTTTTTTATGTGTAATCGGAAGGGTTGGGGAAATCACTGGTTCTTGTGCTTCATCAAGAGCTTTTTCCAGATGTCTTTCCTCTGCTTCTAATTGAGAGTTCTTGGTGCGAAGATCCTCTATTTGCTCATTTAATTTTGCTACTTGCTCAACTAGAGCACATAACCGAAAATTCATGATAGAAAAATGCTGCGCCATGTCTCCTGACTGAGGAGTAGTTGTTGTAATAGAACAATCATTGCTATTTGGGTTTTGAACCTCCATGGTTTAGTTCACTGTATACTTTCAGTAAAAAATAATAATAATGTAAATAAATATTCACTTGAATATTTACCACATAAAGTAAACTTGCAACTACTGAGTCACATTTAGCAATCGACGAGTGTAACTCACTCGCTGTATTTCCGCTTGCAAACTCCAACGTGGCGATCAGTAGTCAAAAAATCAAGCAATCACTGTCGTAATTTTGAGCTCCTCAAATATCTAAAGTCTGTCGATAGAGTGCGTGTAATAATCAACTCCTGTAATCTCAAATTTATCACGGCGACAGAGATGCCAACTGCTCCGGACATGCCAAAATAATTAAATAAACGGTAAATAACTACAAAGTAAATTTTGCAAATATTTGACTATTTTTGCTTGCTTTTTAAAAAGCATAGCATGCATACCTGCCAACTTTTACGCATTTGGCGTAAAATTTTATTTCAATATTTAAAGTGGTAGTAAAATGTTTGTTTCTATATATTCCTTGTATTTATAAACTCAATTCATAATCTTTTTGATCCACCACTATTTTTAAAAAAATTAAGATTATATATTAATATGTAATACTTTTGTGGAAGGCTGTATAAGCTTGTTCAAAACACAGTGCATTTTTCTGCATATAATTGCAAGTTATATTCTAATTGATTACCACTGGCGAAAAACATCCTAGAAAGGATTAAAAGTTGGCAGGTATGAGCATGACATAAGTCAAATAAGTGGTGAATTATATAAGCCTACAAATTATTTAGAAATAGTGGTGGATAAAAATCTACTAAATTGAATTTAATAAACCAAGAATCACAATTGATAACCTACCACTTAAAAATATATATTTGCTGTCCGGAGCAAGCTGGCATCGCTGCGGCGAAGAAGCAATTGAATATAAAAATTTCTTCCGTTAAAAACAATTGGTAGTAATGGATTTTTATTATTCCCGGAAAAAAACTAAAAAATGAAATTTATTGTTACCAGTTTTTACTTCGGTGCGCTGCCAAGATGAGAATCTAGCGTGACCCACAGGTGGATCACCCCGGCGTGAACGTGTTAAAATATTCCCATACAATTCTGTTGCAGGTTACATATATCTTACATTATTCTTAATTTGTAGAGCATATAAACTGTATACTTCTTTATGAATGACCCTGAATTTTATTACAATATTTAAATAATTCTTAATTGTGAAGTTTTTTTAGTTCATTATTGTTGAAACAATATTAATGATGAATACGTACCCACATTTATCAACACATATTAGAGCAGAGGTAACTTTATTTTTTACTAATCTGGCTCAAAACATTTAAAAAGAATCTTATGGAAATCTCTAGGATAATAGTACAAGTTCCATTATCGTTAATTACAAAAATATTCGTACATGACTAACAAAACATTTTCCCCTCAATAAACTTATATAATTTCAGAAGAATTTTGCAGGAAAAACACCTCAAAACATGGCTAAAATATGTAGCCAAATGTTCAGAAAATACACAAAATTCTGTGTTACATTATTTACTAATTTCTTTTGGGTTTTCATATATTTTCAATATTTTTCAGTTTTATGCACATTTTAACACTAGGTTTACGGGACGCGTCATTTTGACACATTTCGAATTTTATGAGGAAAATTTTGAAACCCGCTTGCATTTTTATTTTATCTCTTGTTATGACTTTTATCCATTGATAGAGGTGAATATATATTGAAATCTATTTTCTTCAAAAGCACTGAAATATTGAAGTTCTCTTTGTTGTATACCTATCTCTACGGATATGCGTCAATTTGACGCGATCGTAATTCAGAAAAAATTTTGAGTAAGCATGCAAACATCACATCAATAATAAGTAGGAATGAAGCGACAATACTTCGACCCGTTATCCGATATCTCAAATGAAACAAGCGATAAACAACTGTTGCCAGTAAGCAATAATAGAAAAAACAAATGCAGAATGTCAATTGATGTTAGTCAGATTTTAAAGGTTTCAATTGCTTATTTCGAGTATTGAAAAATAAAATACTAGAATATTTAATAAATATATATATCTCATATTTTCGCTTTTTTTTATGGTATATGAGTGATACCAACTGCTTCGGACACGCCAAAATAATTTAATAAAATGAGTAAATTTTGAAAATATAAAGTGGTGAGTTGTATAAGTCTACGAATTATTTAGAAATAGTGGTGGACAAAAATCGACTAAATTGAACATATTAAACCAAGAATCACAATTGATAAACTACCACTTGAAAATATATATTTGATGTCCGGAGTAAGTTGGCATCTCTGTAAGTGCTGTTACACTATCTGGCCATTAATGACCGGACACTCCTCATTTCGGATACATGAGGTGCTAGTATCAAGTCAGTAGGGCGTAGGGCCGCCACGCGCCCGAATCACAGCTTTAACCCTTCTAGGAAGGCTGTCTTCTTGGTGTTGGTACACGGCGGTAGGTATTGCCCGCCATTACTCCTGTAACATGGCGAAGAGTTGAATGGTGGTTTTGGGGCGTTGTGGTCTGGCCCTCAACCGGCGCTCCAACTCCTCCCAGAGATGTTCAGTTGGATTGATGTCGGGACTTAGGGATGGCCAGTCAAGCTCTTGCACCCCTATTTCATCAAACCAGTCTGTGATGGCATGTGCTTTATGAATGGCAGCGTTATCGTGTTGAAACACAAACGGGCCATTACCGAACTGTTGCAACAGGGTGGGAAGCGCCGAATTGTCCAGGGTGTCTCTTTACCCTTCTGCGTTCAGGGTTCCACACACTAACACCAAGGCTCCAAGGCCAAACCATGAGAAACAGGACCAAACCATAATTCCTCCACCGCCGAACTTCACAATGGGGACAATGCACTCCGGTAGGTACCATTTTCCGGGCATTCTCCAGGTCCACACTCGTCCATCAGAGTGCCACAACATGTAGCGTGACTCATCACTCCACATAACGCTTTTCCATTGCTCTACTGTCCACTGGCGACGTGCTCAGCACCACTGAAATCGGTGGCGGGCGTTTGATGGAGAGATGTTTGGCTTATGTGCTGCTGCTCGTCCATGGAATCCTTGTGCAATCAGCTCCCTAAGAATGGTACATGCACTGGCAACACTGCCAGATGCAGCCCGGAAGTTGGTAGCGACAGTGTCCAACGACATTTGTCGGTTTGCCTTCACTACACGTCGAAGAGATCGTCGATCCCTGTCGGACATTNTATTTGCAAATTTTACTTTGTTTACCGTTGTTTACCGTTGTTTTAAATAATTTTGGCTTGTTCGGAGCTGTTGGCATCTCTGTGATTGTGTTGAATTTAGTTATGTAATTATAATTAATTTCATTTTGATGAAATTTTTATGGCATGAAATTTTTTTTAATATCATATCTACTAATTAACATTATTTTTAAAACTTATTACTAATGCAAGAAAAAGAGTACGTAGGATATTTTAGTAAATAGCTCATTCACGTCATTGTCAGGTAAGTAATTAAGGTGTTTCTGATTCCCCGTTACAATATTTCGGACAAATAATGAAATTTTAATAAATTGTAGTTGATTTATGCTCTGTTAAGTTTGAAATGAGATAAGAACTGAACATAGTTACGCGTTTTGCTGATATTTAGCAAGATAATATCAGCCAAATGTTATCACCTAAAAAATTGACAGTTTTATTAACAGTTGATATTGCAGCTATATCTGCTATAATATCAATCAACTTATTTATCACATAAAATAGAAGTTAGAAGCAATTGAAAGATTTAGAAAATAGTTAATATTTCATTCATTAAAAAAACGTACGAAATTTTTTATTTAACAAATTATTTTCTCTCATAAAAATCAATACCATAATATCAGCATCTTGAACCATAATATCACTCAAATTTGCTGCAATCATAATAAGATGTTAAACTTAACCTTGTTCCTGTTCAAGTCGAACGATAATATTATCTAATGAAGTTTAAGCTATTTAAGTTGTATTTAAGTTGTACGAAATTCGACACCATGCAATATGGTTACAGAAAATTTGTGCATTTTTAAGATTCAACGTTCACCAAAATTTCTATCAGTGCACAGAAGAAATTCATACTTGTTTTGTGTTAAATGTTTCTTAACTTATCCGCTATATTCTAAATGATTCAAAAAGAAAAATTAAATTTTATTTAATAAATTTTGTATGGTTTTTAAATGCTCAATTTGAAGCCTTATTTGAAAGTCACTGTAACGTGCGTTATTACTATATAAACAGAGATGCCAACTGCTCCGGACAAGCCAAAATAATTAAAAAAAACGGTAAATAACTACAAAGTAAATTTTGCAAATATTTGACTATTTTTGCCTGTTTTTTAAAAGGTATAGCATGACAGAAATAGCGAAAGTGGTGAATCGTATAGGCCTACGAATTATTTAGAAATAGTGGCGGATAAAAATCTACTAAATTGAATTTGTTTATCCAAGAATCACAATTGATAAACTACCACTTTAAAATATATATTTGCTGTCCGGAGCAAGTTGGCATCTCTGCATTAGTTATATTAAATACATTGGTTTATAAACATATTGGATTTAGCAACCTTGTGGTAGCTATGTAAGAATAAAAATACATTACTTAATAAATTTAAAATTGGAGGTTGAAGTTTACAAAATTACAGCATTTCTTATCAATTTACAAATCTGTTGAAAAGGTGTTTATATATTTATTAAGATAAATTTTAAGAGTTTTTTAGAGTTCAAATGAAAGTTCAGATTTTTGGTTTTGCTGGAGCTGTTTTTTAATCAGTTCTAGACTATGGTTGATATTTTGATGAAGATTCACCTATGATACGATGATACACTGATGGTAAATACACTGATCGTTGATTCTCTTCTCGATGATTCACTGTGGATTCTCTGTGTGGATCCGGATGATTCAGATGGTGTTTAGCAAAAGTGAGTTCTCAGTTGAGATCGAACCAGAGATCTATGGAACTGCAGGCAGGTGTGCTATTCACTACACCATGGCACTGTACTACTATTTGTGTTGGTAGTGATGATAGGATGCGTCGGATGAGAAATGTGCTGCTATACGTCTGTATTGTCGGTCTTTTTTGTAGTTCTCAAAAGAAAAAATCTGCTTTACAATTTACTGCTTGCTTGCAGAAATCTGCATTCAGCTTGTAGATATGTTCAGAGAGCAAAGGAGTTTTGAGATCTTTATGTATGTTTGCATTTCGAATAAATCACCTGTCGCGGGTGACTTTTCTTAAAATTTTATTTTGACACTGATTTAATTTTTATAAGGTGATCGGATATGGTTGACCAGGCAGGTGAGGCGTAGGTTAAGATTGGTCTGATCATGCTGGTGTACAATAGTTTTCTGATTTTTAATGATATGCTCGGATTATGAATTAGAGGTTGAATGGTGTTGATTGCTGCGTTTTCTTTATCAATAACATGTTTAATATGGTCTGACCAGGAGAATACTCATAAATTATAAATAAAATAAAATTATTTTAGCTATATTAATTGAAAAACATAGTGGAAAAACCAGGTGAGGGGCATTTTCAGAACGAAAAATGAAGTTGTATCCCAATTATTTTATTACCAATTTATTAAAAGGTGGGATTAATAATTTTTTGCTTTATTTGATTTACCACTGCATAATTTGAAATAAAAATCATGCAAGCATACTGAAAACTAACATGGATTAGTTATGTTGCGATAAAAGTGAAAGCAAAAACAGTTCTGTTACAATAACATGCCTATATTGAAGCAACCACTTTATGTTATTTTTTCTAATTCATTAATTCCTCTTAAAATGTCATTCGTCTGGTTCTTCCATCAAGCTCTTTGATTGTGTCGGTATAATCCTTTCACCTTTGAGATTGCGATGTGTTTCTCAGCACTAATTTATTGATTCTTTTCCATTTTTTATTCACCCCTTCCGAAGAACGCGTATTCAGCTAATATAGATATAAGGAAATTTTCTCCCATTTTCTCTGCTACTAATTAACACTATATTTTTGTAAGAAATTTTGTTTGCGCCCTAACCAAGGTCCTAGGACAATTCTCCCTTACATAAGTACAGTCTTGACTACATCACATAAAAAAAATTTTAAAAATTTGTCATACAGGATAGAAATGCCTGCTACTTTTTCACTGAAATATTAGTACTTCTATATTTACCGCAGAGTTAGCATGTGCACGTAGTTTTACCTCTCTAGTGGAATTAGACCAGGTGGTTTGTCATTTATTAAAAAAGTAGTACATCAACGACTTTTCGAGATTGATGTATTGTACACAACTAATATCTTGGCTAAATCTGGCTCCACCAGGAATTCGAATCTTAGCTTACCGGTATTACCCCGAATTCCCCTACATGTTTGCTAATAAATATCAGCAATAGTTTTCATTTGAGCAGTGGTGGTTCAGGGAATAGAGCGTTCGCCATCCAATGAGGTGAACCAGGATCGAATCTTAGCAATGGCTGATTGATACAAATTCCGCACCCACCTCGTACCGACCACATAACTGATGTAAAATATCCCTAGTGGTAAAGGGATCATGGGTTAGAGTCTCCTTGCCGTCAGGCTAATCATTTTAGGTTTTCGTGGTTTTCCTCTCTGTGTAACGCAAATGCTTGTTAGTTTCATCAAAAAAGTCCTACACGAAAGCGAATTTTCCCCAATGCTTGATCCAGGAATTCCTTTGTCTTCTGGATTGGATTCAAAATTACAAGGCTACGGAGTTGAACGTTGATAGTCGTTCAGCCAAAATTGGGCCGGCTGTTCAACCACGGTTATAAAATAAAAATTAGTTTACATTTTTTTTAAATTTTAGTCATTTAGTTTTTTTCTGGATATATAAATCCACTGAAGTTAAAATTAAAAAAAAACATTGCCAACAATATGATTACATTTAATATTTGAAACCAAAGTTTCCTTCTGATGGTGTTCAGGAAAAGTGTGAGTTACCTGGAGAGAGATTATACTTCTGAAATTTTTAAGCTCTGTTTTTAGAGCTTTAATTTAGAATATATTACTCTAATATAAAAAAGCGTTGATTTCAAAAATTTTAATGATTTTTTTTTATAAAAGAGACAATTATGGTGATTTTTACAACAGACATGCATTAGAGTCCTATAATTATTAGTTAATATTTTGTATAATCTTATTTGCTGTAAAGAAAAGATTTTTTAAAATGTTTGGTCTAATATTTAATAATCAGTAATGATGATTACGAATTGTATACAATATTACAGAATTGTTTTTTTCCCTGTTACTAAGTATACAGTGAAGACTAACAAGAGAAAAGTATGCACTTATGTCTATTTCAATTATTCAGAAATTTTGAAACATTTTGAACACTTTAAAAAATTTCTATGTAGAGATTGTTTGAATATTTCAATAATTACGAAATTCGCTAAAATGAAATTGATAGAGTTTATTCAACTTATACGAATGTTAATTTTATATTTTAATTATTTGTTTTTAGTAGCTTTAATATTGAGTTTCTTTCTTTCTATTTTTTTCTCTTGAAAAATATTTTTTTGAACGGCTGGCTTTGAGAGTCCCAAATACACCCATAACTATACGTATTAGAGAGGAGTTTAACAGAGGTTGGTGTGGAATTTTGTAATGTAAGAAATAAGCAAAAACAATCAAATGTATTTTAATTCCAGTTTATTCTCATTAACAGCTTTTCTCAAAAATGGTACATTAATAAATTAAATAAATTCGAAACTTTGTGATGTAGAAAGTGTCAATTCAAGTTTATTAAAAAAATAATAAAAAATTGTCATTATTCCTTTTTATTTATTTTCTCTAAAAAAGTACCTAGTTGCCATTTCCTCACTTGTTCTAAGTGTTGCATTGAAATAAGAACTTTTTTTCTTCAAATAAACTGATTTTTCTACTCATCTATAATGTTTTATCCCTTTACTTCATAAATGTATTACCAGTTTTTTAACTTTTTTGTTACCTTATTGTTGTTTCACAGTGCTTATAAAATGCAAAACATTGTAATATATTTTTGTTTAGAGAAAATATTTTAAATGAATAAATACAGGATGACGCAGTTCGTTTAAAATCAATAAATAAAGCAGTTTTATTCTTTATAATGCATGTTTGCATATTCTATTCTTTTCATATTAAATGTTTTATTACACAGCAAATAATTTTCAATTCAATTCGTTGAGATGTTTCACATGAGTCATATTTGAGGAGCATAAAAGTTCATCTTCTTCAAATTACCACTGAAGATTTTATGGCTATTTCCTTTTTAAATGCATTTAATTATAAGATTCTGATCAGCAAAGAGAATAAAGAATACATAATAAGTAATGATATAAAGCAAAAACCGGCCCTATATAGAGATAGTTGAAAAAAGAATATTAAATATTAAAAACTTTAAAATGAAGGAATGGATAAATAACTTTTCATTTCTGCAAAAACAGAGTCGTTTTTGTCTGATATTAATATTCTTCCACCAATTCTCTCAAAATCTCTTGTTATTTTCAATTACAAAAAGTCTAAACCTTTTTTTCCCTCTATTGGTCAATATGTTTTTTTTTTTTTNTTTTTTTTTTTTTTTTTTTTTTTTTTTTTTTTTTTTTTTTTTGGAAATTCTAGAGTATTGATAAAAGTTTATGTGTGGCTCAACATTTTTTAATGAAAATTCGTTTTAGCAGATAAATTCCAACCGCCTGGCATGGTGCTAGCCCTGAAATTATTAGCATTTTTACAGAATGCATTGCTAGCTTTTTTACAAGGAGAATCAGCTTCTTAGATAAAAATTATCTTCTATACAACGATCTTGAAGATTTCAGGAACGTCTCTACTAGTTATTCTATCTTCTCACTATTCCATATTTCCTTCTTCTCATGCTAGGGCTACGCAGCATAGCTGTCTTTATTCTATATGGTGGCCACGTTAAAGTAATTATTGTTAGAAAAGTTAAATACTTTAGGCACTGTTAGTTTTTTAATAGAAAAAAAATAGAATGAAGAGATATTTCCTTAATTTTGACGAAATTCGTTTCCTTGAAGAAATGACAATAGTTACTTCGTAAGACCGTGATACCCTAGTTGGTAGGGCACTGGACCAATGTCCAACAGTTCGTGGGTTCGATCTCTGCCAGCCGAAGAATCCCCGTGTAAATGGTGACTGATGCACGTTAAATCTGTCAAGTCGCAAAGTCCTCCATGTTCCCATAACAAATCAATACCTCTGGGGGTACTGATCCAGGAGTTTCCTTGTCTTCTGGATTGGTTCAAAAAATCAAGGATACGGAGTTCAACATTAGTAGTCGTAAACCCAAAAATTGGGTCAGCTGCTCAACGACGGATAGAAAAGAGAAAATAGTTACTTCGTGACCCGTGATGGCTCAGGAGATAGAGTACTCGCCTTCCAATGAGGTGAACCGGGTTCGAATCCCAGCATCGGATGGTCGATACAAATTCTGCATCTAGCTTGCACCGACCACAGTGATGACGCAAAATGTCTTCAGTATTAGACAGGTCATGGATTAGAGTTTCCTTGCCATCAGGCTATCCGTGGGGGTTATCCTGATGGTGGAGGTTCCACCAAAAAGTCCTCCACAAAGGCAAATTTCTCCCAAAACTTGATCCAGGGGTTCCCTTTTCTTCTGGATTAGGTTCAAAATTACAAGGCTACGGAGTTGAACATTAGCAGTCGCAAACCCAAAAATTTTTGCTTGATTTTTGCCCGAATCATACATCAGGAAACGTTTTCGTCAAAAACGAGCCAAAATTTTGTGATAATCGAGTATTCATTTTTTACAGAGTATTCTGTTCAAATTTCTTCTAATACTGAAACTAATTGATTTTTTTGTGTCGTTATCTATTCAAAATCGGAAAATATTTACAGTTTATCAAAAGTAACCTTTTCGATGCATTTCACTGTATTTCTTTAACCCCTTGGGGACGGGTGATTCAGAAAAGCATTTGTACAAAATCAGAATCAAGTTGCAATTAAATAAAAAGCGGTAACTTAAATGTAGTCGTTGCTAATTTGACAGACTTACTTTGCTTTTATTTTAATTATTGTTAGTTTAATCATATATATAATCAATGTTAGTTCAAAGTATAACTAAATAGTTTTATTTTGAACAAAGTAANAGAGGATGTATTGGGGGACGGTCTTTAATGTCTCGGAACTTGTTCCTTCCAGCTTGGGTGTCTCATTTTTTTTTTACTATGTCTTTTATAAACTCTTCTTCTTTTACTTGCTCCAATTTTATTTTTATTTACTTTTGTACTATTTAATTGGTTTTAAAAGTACTGTTTTTAAATGTTTTACAATTTTGTTCTTTTGTAAATTTTGCACGTTTATCTTTTAAATTGTTCTTTTGAATTATTCTTTTAATTGACACTTTTAATATATTGCTGTTTTAATAATTATCACCTTACATGATTTTAGCTGCTCTAAGACCGCCATGTTCATGGGCTGTTGCCATGTCTGATGTGTATTTTATGCATTTTATGTTTGTACTGTTTTCTGGATTTTTGTATTTTAATAAACGCATGCCCTAAATAAGGGTGGGTCGGGGTAAATTCTTCCATTAGCTTATTGTTGCTTCAAAGTCCTTATGAAATGCAAAACATTATAATTTATTTTTGTTTGCAGAAAATATTTTAAATGAATAAATACAAGATGACACAGTTCATTTAAAATAAATAAATAAACCAGTTTTATTCTTTATAATACATGTTTGCATATTCTATTATTTTCATTTAAAATGTTTTATTGCAAAGCCAATTCGTTGAAATGTTTCACATCAGTCATATTTGAGGAACATAAAAGTTCATCTTCTTCAAACTACCACAGTAGATTTTAGGGCAATTTCCTTTTTAAATGCATTTAATTATAAGATGATAATCAGCAAAGAGAATCAAGAGAAAGTAATGATGTAAAGCATAAACCGGCTCTATATAGAGTTAGTTGAAAAAGGAATATTAAATATTTAAAAAAAACCTTAAATGAAGGAATGGATAAATAACTTTTCATTTCTGCAAAAACAGAACTGTAATCGTTTCTGTCTAAGATTAATATTCTTCCACCAATTCTCTAAAAATCTCTTGTTATTGTCGATTACAACAAGTCTAAATCTTCTTTTTTTTGTCTATTGATCAATATGTTTGTTTTTTTTTTTTTTTTTTTTTTTTTTTTTTTGTTATTTGGACATTTCAGAGTACTAATAAAAGTTTTACTGTGGGTCTACATTTTTTAATATTTCTTTTCTCTTCAGAAAATTTAATTCAGCAGATAAATTCCAATCGTCTGTTATGGTGCTAATCTTGAAAGAGTTGATGATATGAGTTACTAGCATTTCTACAGAATGTATTGCTAGCTTTTTTACAAAGAGAATCAGCTTCTTTGATAAAAATTATCATCTATACAAGGATCCTGAAGATTTCGGGAACGTTTCCACTAATTATTCTATCTTCTCATTATTCCATATTTCCCTCTTCTCATGCTCATAGCTGTCTTTATTATTTTTTATTGGTGCTCAAGTTAAAGTAATTATTATTGGAACAGTTAAAAACTTTAGGCAGTACTAGTTTTTTTAGTGGAAAAAAATAAAATGACGAGATATTTCCTTAATTTTGACGAAATTCGTTTCCCGTAGGAAGTGACAATAGTTACTTCGTGAGCCGTGATGGTTCAGGGGATAGAGAGCTCGCCTTTGGCTGGTCGACATTGGCTGGTCGATACAAATTCGGCTTCCGCCTTGCACCGACCACAGTGCTGACGTAAAATATCCTCAATGGTAGACGAATCATCGGTTAAAGTTCCTTCACCGTCAGGCTAACCGTGGGAGGTTTTCATGGTTTTCCTCTCCATGTAATGCAAATGTGAGTTAGTTCCACCAAAACGTCCTCCACAAAGGCAAATTTCTCCCAATACTTGATCCAGGAGTTCCCTTTTCTTCTGGATTGGGTTCAAAATTAAAAGGCTACGGAGTTGAACATTAGCAGTCGCAAACCCAAAAAGTTTTTGCTAGATTTTTGCTCGGAGCATATATCAGGAAACGTTTTCGTCAAAAACGAGCAAAAATTTCGTGATAATCGAGTATCCATTTTTTACAGAGTATTCTGCTTAAATTTATTCTAATACTTCTTTGATTTTTGATTGTGTCGTTATATATTCAAAATCGGAAAATATTTACATTTTATCAAAAATAACCTTTTCGATGCATTTCACTGTATTTTTTGACGAATGGGCTAAACTCCTTTATACAAAACTCACTTGCAGAATAATTTATATTATCGCCACCGTATTCAGGAGGTAAAATTTCTTTAGGTAAGTACTGATGTAACTGTTTCATATCACTCCCATGGAAGTGGAACTATAAATAAAAATTTAAAAAAACATCATATTTAGACTGTCATTTATATTGTTTATTTCATGTTAAAATATATTATTACTTTCAGAACACTAAAAAAAATAACTAAAAGTAAAGTAAAGTAAATAAATAAATATTTGAATAAAACTACAAAAAAAAAATTTGAATCAAAAATGCGAATTTTTTGTCCAAAGTTTGGGAATCAACCTCCAGCCCAAAATTTGAATCGCAATCTATGCCCACTTATGAAGAATGGTTATCCTCAATGATAATAAAATAAAACTGAAAAATCAATTACACTTAGATATTTTTGTATTTTACAGTGATTCAAAAGACTATCGTGTGTCAATATTATCTATCTTATCTATTACGAATTTGTGTGTTGTGGTAGTTTAAATCATTATAAATTAAATTTATTTATCCAAGAATAAAAAGGAAATCAAAAGGTTTGCTTTCAATTCAAGTATAAAAATAAAAATTGGCAGCTATAAAATTTTGAAAATAAAACACAGATAAAATGCTCAAAACTTAATCAATATGTGTCTAAAGTATTTAAGAAAAGAAAATTTATTGACAATATTTAAGCTACAATGTTTATTTTATTCATTTTTGAAAAGTCTGGATAATTTTTGAAATATTGGAATGTTTCGAACTTGTATTTTTCTAGAATAATGTTAATCAGTACTTTTCCTTTAAGAAAAAACTTTCAATTAAAATAAAAAATGATCAAAGGAAAAAGTATGAGAGGACCCGTGACCCAGCCATCAAGAGCCAAGTCAGCAACTTTATTAAAAGCATCAAAACACAAATAGCAGAATTTTACCCCTTAACGATCGGTTAATTTTCAAGAAAACGGTCATAAAAGTGCCTATTTTGCCAAATACACGTATTTGATTAGTGCTGACATCTAGTTCAAAACAAATTAACTATCTACAATTAGCTTAAAAATATCATGGTAGTGGCAATTAGTGGATAAAATGAGAAATAAAATGTTTTCTAAGAAGAAGAAATGAATTAGTTTAATTCTTATTGGCGCGTTACTACTGAACACTCCAACCCGGAAATTTCACGGGAGACAGAAATAGAAGGCGAAACCTCACCCCGTCATTTTCACGGGAGCGAGAAGGAAGGAATTAAAAAGGATAATTGGGGATGACAAAGTGGAAAGTTTAGCGACTTTGTACAAGTCCGGATGGAGTAATGGTGCGTTCAACAAAGACCACAAATATGCCTCTGAATGAACCCTGTGATAAAACATACTCTGACAGTGATAAAAGTGAAATATTTGTGGATGCCATGGAGAAACAATTTTCCTTAAATGACAAACCATATGACAGTTCCTAAGAGGCTGAGATTCTGGGTACCTACTATAAGTTTATTTCTTCAAAAAATCACCTAGACACTATTGAACTAGCCAGTTTAGAAAAATTAGTGAGTACTATTAAATCTAAGTTTCACTACATTAAGGTCCCAGGGACGAGCAAGATAAATAAAATCATGCTTAAGAATCCCCTTGTAAATATTACTAATCAAATTGAATCTACAATCTGGGATATATGGGCTTAATAGTTTGGTCAGTAGACCGGACCAGATTTCGAACCCCTCTGTGTTAATTTTACTTTTAGCGCATTTCGCATTATTTTGAGAACATTTTTAGTCAATTGAAAAGGTTTTGCACCGAATTATAAAATTCGTTTATCTAAAAATAATTCCATACAAAAAAAAATAAATTTCAGTAAATATTTATTATTTTTATTTAATACTACACGAAAGAATTTTAAATTGTAAGGTATGAAATTTTTAACATCAAATTAATGTATATAAATTTACGCGACGAAAAAAAATTGCATATTATATTAAGAAAATCCTAATGAATCGAATTTTTTTTTAAAAAAAAGTCGTATATTTAAGATTTGATTTCTTAATAACTATTAAATCGATTTTGCTCACATTTTGTACTTTTCCATATAAAATTACTTACTTGAAATTGATGTAAAATACTTTATACCATACAATTCAATATTCTATCGAATATTATTTAATAAAATAATAAAAAATAATAAATATTTACTAAAATTGATTTTTTGTAAGGAATTATCTTTGGATAAGTGAATTTTCTAATCGTGTGCAAAATTTTTTCAGTTTGCATAAAATGTTCTCCAGGTATGGTGAAATGCGCAAAAAAAATCATCATTAAGGGGTACAAACTTTGGATTGATCCTGATTAAACTAAGGGAACCCTAATTTCCACATTGCAGCTACTTCCTATATGTTGGGGGTCAGAAATGCAAATCCGTCGAAAGAAAGGTATGTTTATTCAGAGAAAGTACGTTTTTGTGTCTAATTTTATAACTTAAATCATCGTTTGCACTAAGTAATTAGCATATTTGAGATCACCCCTTTTAACAATTATGATTGAGTTTTAGAACATGAAGACCTGATCATTAAATCAAAAGTTATTCAGATTGGTCCGTATTTTACTTTGTACACTGTGTGCATAAAATATGGAAACAAAATTATGGAAAAAACTTTCATTCTAACTTTGCTTAAACAATCTTTCGATTGGCAGCAACAGTCTTCTCAGATTTTACACGGCAAAACTGTTTGCTCATTTTGAAAGATTCTAACTTGAAAGATTCTTCTTTCTAACTTGAATACCAACAATTTTGAAGTACTTCTATAGGATTGAAGTATTTTTACTGGAATGCTTTTTTGATTATAGTGTAGTATTGAAAAGAAATCATGAAACAAGTGTAAATTTAAAACAAAAAATTCAAATTTCGCAGAATATTAATATTAAATTCCATCCCTATTTATATAATAACGGAAACAAAACTTTATAACTTACGTAATGAATAATGTAAGTCTTACCCTATTCCGTATTTTTTCAGATAGGAAGATCTTCAACATGTTGAATAGATATCTAAAGATAGGTGATTCATTGACAATATGCACACTATTGAATCTAACGGGCAACATATTCTATAAATAGAGATGAAAATTATTTTAAGAAACTTGCTTTATAAAAATAAAAGCATTTAAAAAATACATGATATAATTAAAACCTACTCCAAATTTTGCAACGAAAGCAAAACTGGAATAAGAGGTTATTTCAAACGTTTAATGCCCAAACTTTCACGGCTTACCACCTACGATAAAATAAAAAAATTCCAACTTCTCCTGAAAAAAAAAATTTTTCACAAACTATTATTGAATAATTTTTTTTAAAAAAAAACTGTTGCACATTTTTTTCTCAATATAGTATATTTTTAATCATTCCGTTATTTTATTAAAAATACCTAATGGCCAATTATTTTATATTTGAACAATTTTTGGAATTTTTTTATGAAAGTATGCTTTTACGCAAAAAAGGAAATATTTGCAGGCAACTCTTGGCAACTTGAAAACATAAAATAACTTTCAAACACTACGCACATGATGAACCAAAATGGTGTTAATGATGAGTAAAAAATTTCAAAACTATTTCTTAAAACTTAGTTTGAATTATGAGATATGAAGAAAAAAACACTTCAAACTTTCTAGTGTAAACAATTTTTTGTTTAGAAGAGCAAGGAATGTATTACTTTCACAATAGAATTGGTAATCTTTCTCGCAATAAATTGCTGAATTTATAACTTCTTTAATAGCATGTATTTTATACTGTGTTAAACCAACCCTGCCAAGGAGGTGAACATTCATGTCTTTATAGTGACGTCAAGAGGGCCATTATGAAAAAAGGGTTAAAACACTTTAACTTAAACCAACATCTCCTAGAAGAGAAAGATCTCATCCCGAATCAATTTAGTAGACCGACGAAACGAGCATAAACTACGCTGTGGAGGAAATAAGAAAGATAACACTATGTTCGGGCTACTAAGTTGCACAGTTGGGGAAAATTTGAAAGATGTTTTTACGTTTGGACAACTTAGAGATAAAATTTCTTGCTTATGGTAACCCGTGCTGAATCCTTCTCTCTTCTAGGAGGTAAAGTAAGTGCTAAAAGTAAGTGAAGAATTTGTAGTGTTCGAAAAAATTTTAGTTTTTAAAAGTTTTAACTTTTTGTCAGGACAAGAAATAAAAGAATGATAACTCAATTATTTCGTTCTGGAAATTTATCATGGAGAAAGAAACCATTCGTGTTCCTCAAAATTCACTATTATTTTAAAAACAAGGGTTGATCAAAATGATGTAAAAACTTCCATACTTACTATATGTAAACAATTTTTCATTTAGCAACAAATGTTTTGGTGGAAGTTTTATGGTAAAACTGTTGATAAATTTTAAAAGCTCATACTCGAAGCTTTTAGAGATATGTCATTTTTATAAAAAAAATTCGGATCAACCAAAACGAGTGTTAAAAGTTAATAACTTCCTTCTATCTTTCATACAGCAATTTTGTACTTGCTACTGTAGATTTGTACTTGCTACTTAGCACCGGCCCTGGAGACCTCTCAGTGATTCATCAGATCTAATATGTCTCATAGAGACACGGAAATGGTTGTGCAATAGTTGAATATATGGGCATCACAAAGAATAAATGTAGAATAAAGACAATGTCAGTGCGTGGCAGATGGGCACACTTCACCTGTGGCTATCCGAAACTTTAGGTCGGTTGCTCTTCGGTTACAGTAGTCTTTAATACCAGCAGTTTTTAAATCATTATATAGGATTGCAGTAATATTTTTATAAAATGACGCGATGGCTCAGGGGATAGAGCAATGAGGTGAACCGGATCCGATCCGGCTTGTACCGACCACAATGACCTCAGTGGTAGACGGATCATGGGTTAGAGTCCCTTTACCGTCAAACTGACCGTGGGAGGTTCTCGTGGTCTTCCTCTCCATGTAACGCAAATGCAGGTTAATCCCATCAAAAAGTCCTCCACGAAGACAAATTTCTCCCAATATTTGATCCAAGAGCTCCCTTGTCTTCTGAATAGGGTTCAAAATTATGAGACTGCGGCGTTGAACGACGGTTATATAATAAAAATAAAAAATATTTATATAGAAATGTTTTTTTTAATTATAATAGTATTGAAATAGGAAATTATTTTTTACTCCTACGCTTATTTTGGTCGATGCAGATTTTGCATTGTTAAAAAGGACACCATTTCAAAAAGTTTCAAATATGATCTTTCAAACTTTTTGACAGTTTTGGCATACAAAATCTTCCAAAACAACTGTTGCCCAGAGCAAAAATTGCTTACATAGAGTAAATAGAGAAGTTTTTTCAATATTTAAAAAACTTATTTTGAGTTTATGCATTGTGGGCTTATGCATTTTGCTGTAACCAAGAAAAGTTAGACAAGCTATTTAAAAAGAGGAATCTCGAGGTCTACCAGATAAAGAAGATAAAAATAGACACGGTAAAAAATTTAGGATCAATTCTTTTTTTCCGAAAATATATTTAAATATCTTTAGTTTTATTTATTTTTACTTATTATCCCATCAGATTAATAAACACCTAGGAAAAATGTGTATCGATGTTTTTTTTTTTCAAAAAAATAAGGAAACATTATTATTTTTTTTTATTTTTATTTTTAATCCGATGGATCTCGAGTTATCACCGTTTTACACAGATTATCTTTTTTTTATTTCTCGGTTGCAGGCTCATCTGAGTAGAAAAATACATAAACCTGTAACTAAATAGAGTTAATTTTTTCTGGAGAATCCGAATCTGAAATGTGAAAAATAGGAGTTCATAATTAAGATTTCAAAGTTACCCTTTTCCCTGATTGAGTTTGGCATCATCGGATAGCTTTTAAGAAAAAACTATTTATGTGTCGAATTTTACTTTTCATCTCGATACATTTAACCATTTTCAAGTTTTCATTTATTTTAACATTATATAAGTATAAACAATATGGTTATGGAACACTAAATTTATGGAGAAATGATGCTACTTACTCTAAGTAATTTTGAGAAAAACTTTATGTATCTCAAACTGACCGCACGTAAATGATTCATCTTATATTGTGCATCATATACGATATGAACTCCACACACTTGAGTTGCTGGATCTTCTACCAAAGAAAGTAACATAGCTGTCACTGCTGAGATAGCTAGCTGTATTGGAATTTGATCAGGATTCCAATTCGCTGGAAAGAGACGCATAAAGTTACAGCGAATAAAAAATACGAAATATGATTAAAAAAAATTTCTCTGCATTATGCTTTAATAATTTCTATAGAGCTTTTGTTCATCTCATCATTTCTAGTTAAGGTTAATCACAGAATTTATAAATTCCACCCATCCTATGCTCCTGTTTCTTACCAAATATTTGGAATAGGTATAATTTTCTAAATCCACTCTTAAAAAAGTGATCATTATAATCTAAACAATTTTTACTTTATTTTATGACCGCCGTTGAACAGCCGACCCAATTTTTGGGTTTACGACTATTAATGTTCAACGCCGTAGCCTTGTAATTTTGAACGAATCCAGAAGACAAGGAAACTCCTAGATCAGTACCCCCAGAAGTTTTGATTTGTTATGGGAACATGGAGGACTTTCAGACTCGACAGATTTAACGTGCATCAGTGACCATCGAACGGCCGGGACCGAACCCACGAACTCTTGGACATGGGCCCGGCACCCCACCGACCAGGCTATCCCGGCCTAGTAGCCACAATTATTATCAGAATTATTGTTGCACCGCACCTGTGGACCTGCTGAAAGGGGGGATTATATAGTTGATTATATAGTTGATTATGGCAGTAAATAGAAAACATTTGTCATAATTGGATGTTAATCTGTCAAAGCATCGTTAAATTGGTTAGATAATGGGTTTGGTATTTACCAAGATCTTCTAGTGCATGGATGGCGAACCAATGGCACGCGTGCCATTGATGGCACGCTACAGAATATTTTGGGCACTCCACCGATCACAAAGTTCACTATGAAACGTATTAACAATTAAATTAAAATTGACAAAACACGAACAAAAAAAATTTATAATTATTAACAAAATATTAACAATTTTTGCAAAAAATGACAATTATTAACCATAAAAAAACAAGCTAACAATAAATAACAAGCAAAAAAAATTAACAGTTAATGATTAATAAAATACAAAAAAGAACAATTAAGCTATGCGAGTGAAAGAAAGTGAAACAAAAACTGTACAAGACATAATATGACACTTAAGGAAAGGCGTTATCTTATATTAACATAAAGACCTTTTCAAGTGTGAGAGTTTTCGAAGGAAGCCTGGTTAGCTTGTGCGCCCTCACTTTTTGATGATTTCGATAAAAAAGATAAGATAGTTCAGCGCATCAAAGATACTCCTCTATCTAGAAATGCAATAAAAGAGAGAATCTTAAAACTATTCGGAAATGTAACAGATCAACAAAAAATTGACATTAACTCCGCTCCTTTTATATCGTTATGTCTTGACGAAAGCATTGGCATTACTAAATCTGCACGATTAGCTCGATATTGCGTAGGAAACGTCATTAAGGAAGGATTAATTAAGATAACATCGCTGTTAACAATTACAAAGGGCACAGATATTTGTACGGCTGTTTTAAATTGACTTATTGAGAAAGAAGTTTATTTGAAAAAAAAAAACTGTTTCAGTAACAACTGATGGTGCTCCAAGTATGGTGGGCAAAAAATGTGGTTTCATAAGTTTATTTCAAACAGACGTAGGACATTCGATTCTTGAATTCCACTGCCTCATTCACCAACAAGCCTTGTCTGCTAGGAGTGGTTTAACATCTCTTGATAATGTAATGGAGGTAGTTACAAAAATAGTCAACCTCATTTCGTCGCAGGCCGTTAATAAGCGAAAGTTCGATGCTTTGTTGGAGAAAGTCAACTTGGTGTATAATGGCTTACTGATGTATAATAATGTTCACTGGTTGAGCAGCGGTAACGTACTTCAAAGATTTATTGATTGCTTGGAAGAAATCAGACTGTTTCTGCAAAATGAGGGAAAAATTGAACAATACCCACAGTTGTTGGATGTTATGAGGCTCTCAAAATTGATGTTTTTAACAGACGACATATGCCAACGTTTTCAATGTCTTGACGTGAAGCTTCAAGGCCCAAATAAAACAATTATCATCATGATAGATCTCATTCGCGCTTTTGACGCTAAACTGCATATTTTCAGGAACGATATTATTACAAGAAGCTACAAGTACTTTTCAAACTTAAAAAGAAATATCAAAGATTTAGATATACTTGAAAAACCAGGAGAAGAAACAGTCACTGAAGAATTTTTTTCTGTAATTGATTCTACAATCAGTGAATTTTCAGCGAGATTTTCTCAGTTCAAAGAATTATCGGAAACACTCAAGTTTATTATGTACCCTGATATAACTTCATTTGATAAATTGAACTTGTCCCAATTCGATTGGTTGGAAATTGAAGAATCGTGCTATTTTAACAATATTTCCATCTACCTATGCCTGCTAGTCATTATTTCCAGATAAGAATAACATTGAAGACTCGCTTAGAAACCGTTTGACAGATGACTCCAGTTCAGCATGCATTCTGCTTAAACTATCATCTTACATCCCTAATATAAGTTATTTGTCTTCTAATCCTCAACAACAGAAGTCACACTGACTTAACTTTAAGTTGAATTACGTGTATAACTGAGACATTGCAAAATGTATTTTTTTTTCGTAGTAAATGAAGAGTTTTGAGTTGATAGTATTTAGTATTATTATTTTCCCAATAATTATTTGACGGCACGTCTATGACCTAATTAAACATTTTTTTAGAAAAAATGGCACGTTGATACATAAAGGTTCGCCACCCCTGTTCTAGTGGTTCCATCATGGTGTTGTTCATCGCCTGAAAGCTATTGAATTTGAAAAATTAGTATCATGAGAAACAAACTTATCTAATTTGGCTTACTGCCTTAGAACAAGATTAGAATCTTATGTTATCGCTAGTATCGCTAATAAACTAAATTAATTTATTTTTCATGAATCTATCTCCATTCAAAACTAGTTTTACACAACACTACTAGAAATAACGGCCCTATGAAGGGTTAAACGTTGAAAAATTTATGAATGACAATATTGTACTAACTCACCTATATTTATAAAAGCGATGACGCCCCCATCCGAATGCCTATAAGGGAAAGCACCCCCAACATTTGTCTCAAAAACACTAATTGCCTTGTCTGTGTCAAGTTTCTTAGGAAATATATCAGGATTATCCTTCAATATTGTATATAAACAGCGAATGAGTTCCATTGCTCTGTCTGAATCGAATTTTCTTGCTCGTAGAAACTGCAGCAAATAAGAATTATCAGTCCAAACATCCAGGTTTTTTTCTTCTGCAATATGACATATTTGTATAATGTTATAAAGCTAAAAATTATATTATGAATTTCTAAAAAAATAACGATACATTAAATAATACAGTAGTTAAAATAATATTCATTCATCATTTTAGCTATTGTACCAGAAATCAGTTGGAGTTGTTTATTATACTATTTTTTATAGTATAGAACAATAGAGGCATTTCTACTTTTTAGGAAGTTATGGGATTTCTCTTTAAATGTTGAGCCTATCTTATTTCTACCTTTTCTGCATTTCTGGTTTCTTTAGGCATAATAAACACATATTTAACATTAAGAAATAAACTGGCAATATGTAACTCACTCCCTGCCAACGTTGCTCTTGCGCAACACTTGTAAAGTAACATTTTGAAAAAATAAGTTTGGTATCAGGGTTTAAGCTAAGTTGTTTAGATGATAAAAACATCACAAATGCATCGTTTTGGATCAAAATATTTTACTTACATTATTTATGTCTTGTTTTCACCGAAACAAATTTGGAAAAATGAAATAATTTATTAGCAAATTTTATTGTTTGGAAAATAATATACGAGTGCACACTGTAAAATTTGCTATCACTTTTAATATTTTGGGTACTAGGTTGGCATCTATATGGGTTGGGAAAAATTATGGAAAGACTTCTATACTAACTCATTTTTTTCACATTTCTCGAGAAATACTTATATGTATATAAAGAAATACTTCTCTAGAAATACATATACATACATACTAATCGGCAGGTCTGTACAGCACGCCGTTCAGTCACACTGATTTCTTCCATGTGGAGTGTTTGCGTGCGTTCGTCGAAAACAGAAAATGTGTGAAAACACGAATCTGTATCAAATTTTGCTTTCAGCTCGGTAAAATGGGCATCGAAACCCACGAGATGATGAAAACAGCCTTTGGAGATGAGTCGTGCTCGGGTTTTCGAGTGGTTCCAGCAATTCAAGGAGGGTCGTAAATCAGAGGACAAAACACGGAACATAGCACATCCTCCCTACTCACCGGACATGTCACCTCCTGATTTCTTATACTTTCCCAAGATCAAAAATACCTTTAAAAGGCACCGGTTTCAGGACATTGAAAGCACAAAACAGAATTCGACGCAGCAGCTTCAGGCCATCCCAAAGTCTGAGTTCTAGAAATGTTTCGAGGACTTGAAAGATCGTTGTGCCAAGTGTGTTACTGCCAATGAAGCATATTTCGAAGGAGATTGACTCAAAACCTGCTTATGTATGTATGTTTTTGCATAATAAATTCAGTCTCGATACTTTCTGAGCAGCCCTCGTATATATATTCTCAATCGTCATGACTTTACTTTCAAGCCTATTACCACTGTTCCCTATAAATATGCGAACTATGCATTGCCCTAAGCTCTACGGTTACAACATTAACTGAAAGTTTCACAGAATGCGACCAAAATTAGTTATTACTTCTAAATCAATCTTAGAAATATAAACACAACTACATAACCGAGTGAAAGTTTGGTAGGAGCAAAAATAATTTCGTTGAAAAAATAACTTCCGTATTCTTATTATGCAATTTTAAAATTAATTTAAAAATTAAAAAAAAATTATTAATCGAGATTATTTAATTCAATCTTTTAAAATTGCAGAAGAATTATGTATTTAAAGCTTTCTTTTATAGCTTAACAAAAGAAGCAATTACTGTCGAAGGCTTAATATTGCAAACTTCAGGGACTGTAGGCATTACTTGACTNCATATATATATATATATATATATATAAATATATACGAGGGCTGTTCAGAAAGTATCGAGACTGAAGTTATTCTATTTGTTCCAGAAAACCCTTAGCGGTAGGACTGTGCCCATCATGCACGCGCATATTTCACCTCGTCTCACAAAAATCGGCAGGTCCGTACAGCGCGCCGTTCAGTCACACTGATTTCTTTCATGTAGAGTGTTTGCGTGCGTTCGTCGAAAACAGAAAATGTGTGAAAACACGAATCTGTATCAAATTTTGCTTTCAGCTCGATAAAATGGGCACCGAAACCTACGAGATGATGAAAACAGCCTTTGGAGATGAGACGATGAGTCGTGCTCGGGTTTTCGAGTGGTTCCAGCAATTCAAGGAGGGTCGTAAATCAGTGGACAAAACACGGAACATAGCACATCCTCCCTACTCACCGGACATGTCACCTCCTGATTTCTTATTCTTTCCCAAGATCAAGAATACCTTAAAAGGGCACCGGTTTCAGGACATTGAAAGCATAAAACAGAATTCAACGCAGCAGATTCAGGCCATCCCAAAGTCTGAGCTCTAGAAATGTTTCGAGGACTGGAAAGATCGTTGTGCCAAGTGTGTTACTGCCAATGAAGCATATTTCGAAGGAGATTCACTCAAAACCTGTTTATGTATGTATGTTTTTGCATAATAAATTCAGTCTTGATACTTTCTGAACAGCCCTCGTATATATATTCTCAATCGTCATGACTTTACTTTCAAGCCTATTACCACTGTTCCCTATAAATATGCGAACTATACATTGCCCTAAGCTCTTCGGTTACAACATTAACTGAAAGTTTCACAGAATGCGACCAAAATTAGTTATTACTTCTAAATCAATCTTAAAAATATAAACAAAACTACATAACCGAGTGAAAGTTTGGTTGGAGCAAAAATAATTTCGTTAAAAAAATAATTTCCGTATTCTTATAATGCAATTTTAAAATTAATTTAAAAATTAAAAAAAATTATTAATCGAGATTATTTAATTCAATCTTTTAAAATTACAGAAGAATTATGTATTTGAAACTTTCTTTTATAGCTTAACAAAAGAAGCAATTACTGCCGAAGGCTTAATATTGCAAACTTCAGGGACTGTGAGCATTACTTGACATAGAATATAACTCAAGAGATGTTTTAATTAAAATAAAAATTTTCAACCCCATACTTGCTATCAGTTTCCTGAGTTCTGTGAGAGAGTGTGCACGAATTTCATCAGTTTCATTCAGTTCTTCTTCTGCTTTTTTCACCATCCAATCTGTAAGGTAACCCATCCGGTAAGGTAAGAAAGAAGCTGTCATCATACTGTCGTAGTTACTTTCCATAATTGGCTGTTGTTTCCTTATAATGGGATAGTCGAAATGTGAACGCTGGTAATGTACTGAAATGAGATCATGATTTGTACCAGGTGTACCGGTGAAAGAAAGAACAAAAAAGTGCAGTTTTCTAAGTTCTGCTTTGGAGACCAGAAATTTATTCTCATTCGGTTTCAGAATTAGTTATAAAGTTTGTCGACAGATGGCAATAGTTAATCAGGAAAACTGTGAAGCAGTGTTTTTTAAAGTAATCACTTTTTTGAGACGAAAATATGGTGTAGTCGAAAAGCTAAAATTTACAATAGACTCAAGTATATAAGTTGGAATAATCACAAATGAAGAAGAAATCTTTGTTTTACAGTTATTTTGAGCTAATTTATTCTAGCTAATTTTGAAACCTAATTAGAACGGAGCAAACCATATTCAATCAGTAACTGTAAACTGTTCAAAACCTATTTAATGATGTTTAGAACACTACTTCTTTTAAGCTACTTTTATTTTTAAGGCAAGATGCTACTTTTATTCTTATTGTCAAATCAAATAAATAATAAAATTGAAAAAAAAATTAATATTTTCTTTTTTTCCTCTCTTTAATCTAGATATCAGATTTGTTCGTTCTATTAGAAATATATAATATGTTGATCTGACAACAATTGACAATTGCGAATAGGATGTTCTTAGAAACGAAAATTATTAACTATAAAAGGTTTGCTCTTTTCGCAACTTTTGAGAATTTTTTTCAATTAGTAGCTAAGTTTATATTTTATGTATGATACTAAGTTTCATAAATCTGCTTCAAAAAAATTTTCTCACCACTATATGTAAGTAATTCAAAAATTTATATAAAGCACAACATTTTCTAATTCTTTTGTGGTGAGGAAAAATTACCAGAGATTCTAAAAGCTTTAGTTTTTAATTAAATACAACTATATAAATTATTTTACAAAAAACGTAGTTGGCAGTCCTGCTTCAAAAAAAAACTATCTATATTTAAGATAACAAATGTAAACAGTCTTAAAACAAATCTAAACTTAAAATCATGAAAACATTTTCAAAAAATTTAATTCTCATTATTTTATTGATTTTAATCGCTTATCAGAGATCCCAACTTGCTCCGGACAGCGAATAAATATTTTCGAGTTATAATCTTTAACTGTACGTTTCTTGATTTAATAAATTCAATTTCTAAGGATTTTAATCATTACTATTTCTAAATAATTCGAAGGCTTATACAATTCACCACTTTGTTTCAGTAAAATCGTGTACAAGAACATCAGACCAACAGCAGCATATTATTAAAATAATTTTCTAAATAACTTGGTTATTATTAGAAAAGGCTATTATACCTAGTCTATTATATTTCATGCTAAACTTGCTAAATAAAACTTTTTTTGTCCATTCTTTTTTACTTTGTTAGACTGTTTTGTTATATGTAAACTTTTGATTCGGATCGAAATATTAAGAGTCATATTCTAAATTTTGATTCCTTAAAAATTTAAAAAGGTACTATTAAATATTAAACTAGAATTAATAGTACCTTTACATAAAACAAAAAATACTATATATACTATTAAATATTAAACTAGATTAATAGACGTATTTAAAAATTATTGGTTTTAGGAGATGGGGCATAAGGATGCAAACTATTTTTGTTCGAATAACAAATGTAAAATAGTGGGGAAATCTCACATTCCAAACTTTATTAGCAAATAATTAAAAAAGAGTTATCAAAACTCCTGGTTTTAGGAAAGTTTTTTTAAAAAATGAAAGTTTATTCGGAAGATGGGGATTAAGAGTTGAACCCTCTTCTCAGAGGCTGAGAATAAATTGATAAGGGAAAGGGTAATACTCCCATGAGTGCTGTTAGCGGTCTCAACTGAGTCAAAATTTAAGAGGATAAGCAAAAAAATATAAAAGGCACTAAATGGCTTAAGTCTTGAAAATGGGGGCCAGTTTTCGAAGCGCTTAAAACAAGCCGACAGTTACTTCTTACTTGTTTATTCTTGAAGCGAACAAGTTTATAAAATAAATAATTATTAATTAATAAAATATAAATTATTAAAATTTATGGTTATTTGAGGGGTAGTGGGGAAGTTTTCCCCACAGTGAGTGAAAACATTTTTGTTATAATCTTACTACATCCAAAAAAAAAATGTTTTAATTTTAAACCTCTATTACTTAGTCTCTTCTATTTTTCTTTGATGATATACTAGGAGGGATGATATTTCAATGCTATAGTCATTATTCCCATTCTCATTATTTTCACTTCTACGGTTACATTGTAGGCATAGAATTCTTGAGAAATTTTCTCGAGTACTCAAATACGCGATCAAAAATTTTCTATACTTAACCAAAAAATTTTATATGGAAAGTACTGGATTTTTCTAGTTTCTTCTGGGAAAAAATGGTTCCCGTAAAGAAAAGACGCAAAATTTGAATTCGTGTTCCCCAAAGCTACAAAAATAATGTACAAAAAATAATAAACTTGAAAACGAACAGTCGATCCAATTTCGAGTTTACCACTGCCAATGTTCAAGTCCGTAACCTTGTAATTTTGAGCTCAATCCGAAAGACAAAGGAACACCATCAAGTATTGGGAGAAATTTGCTTTCTTAGAGGATTTTTTTTTTTTATGATGAAGCTGACCCGCATTTGTGTTACAGGGAGAGGAAAATTACGGTTAGCCTAATTGCAAGGGGACTCTAACCCATCATCCGTCTACCATCGAGGTTATTGTTTCATGTCAGCACTGTGGTCAGTGCGAGCCGGGTGCGGAATTCGAATCGACCAGCCATCGCTGTGATTCCAACCCGGGACACCTCATTACAATTACTACAGCTTTATGTAAGGATATTTTGTTAATATGAATTTTAGAATATTTATTTCAATTTATTAAAGGTTTCCGCTTTAACTATGAATAATTGAAAATGTATGTTATGGTGGTAGAATTAAAAAAATGAATTTAAAAAAAAAATGAATCAAATTTTCATCTCTGCTTTTATTTTTAGTCACCTGTAGTAATCCTTGATTTATAAGATTTTCGCGATTTTCAAAATATTTTAAAAGTGGTAACAATCAGAAGATGATCCATTTACAACGTTTGTGACAACTACTATGATTTTTCAAATAAAATATATGTGTATAAAAATTCTGCCTCACGAAGAGTTAGAGTGATATGGCTTTATCATAAATTTTATTCGAGGTCATTAACTTAAATATAACTGCTTCTTATTTGTTTATATATTTTTTTTAATCGAAATAAGGCACATTTTANTATATATATATATAATTCCGCCGAAAGAGGATCAAACATTAATGGCTCTATAGCCGAAAAACCTTAGGAACCGAGGGCCTAAAACTGCAAAAAACAAAGCGTCGATTGATAGCTACTGGTAGTTCGCAGGGGCACTTTTGGTATAAATTAGGTTATCGCTGACCGAGGGCATTTTGCATGAATCCAGAGGTTTTTGCCACAAAAAATTTCATTTTAAACATTTTTGTGTACTTTTTGATACTGATTTTGCATGTTGGAAATGAAAATTGAGCAGTCTAAAGAAATATACATTAGTTAAATTATATATTTTTGTAACTTTTGTTTACTCAACTTTACGCTCATTATAAAACACTTTGTTGCAATTTTGTACACTTATGATAACGTTTTTACTGATGATTTTGCACGTTTAAGATGCAAGACTAGCATTCTAGTGAAGCATTTTTTTCAAAAAAAATTTTAGAAATCTAAAGTTTCGTTACAATGCTTTGTGTCGTAGATATAAGAAATAAAATAGTAACAAAAACATAAACAACTTGAACAGTAATTTCTGAGATAGGTTTCACTGTTTTAAAATTTAAACAAATTTGTTAGTTTAAAGGGTTTTATGAGCTTTAAAGGAAGGAAGCATTAATTATTTCCTAGTTCGTTTTTTTATTTTTTCATTCCAAATTAAAATTTTTGCTAACCTTTTGCAATCAAACGGTGCCTCTCAGGATCCAATTTCATCTATAAATTATCTACGACTCTAAATGTTAAAATTCTTACTGTTTAGTGACCTTTTTATTCAGTGGAACCTAATCGATTTTTTTTTAATTGACATTATTTCAGTCACCCATAGACATTATACCTGCTATTTTTTGAGATTCATGGAGAAGCAGAGAATGAAGAAGCAATTTTATTTAGCTGATAACATATATATTTATGATTAATCAAAATTATCATATTGTAATGTGTTTTTTATTGCGTTAATTTATTAGGTTATCAAACACTTTCCAAACAATGCCCCCAGTTTTGAAGCTGTGACACACCTTGGAACTGAGACCAAGTTCCAAATTGTAATGATAATTAAAAAATAATGGTAAGCAAATAATGTTCATTATAAAATAGTGACGAAATCAAAACTTTCTTCAGAGATTACACATGTTTTAATATTTTCAATAGTACACACTTCAAAATTAAAATATAAATAAAAATTTTATCAAATACGAATAAAATTATGCTAAACGTTTATTGTGCCAAACATTAATTGCAAAGCATTTTCACCATACTTGTACAATTGCAATTTTTCGATAAAATTAAATTAGTTATTGTTCTTCCTTCGTTATCACTAGTTAATTTATTCTAGAATTTCATATGTCTTCATTCATTTTGCTTATTAATAGATTAAAGTTCTTATGAATTAACTAGTGGGTTGCGCCCCCTGCTCGTTAGCGCTCGCCAACCCCCGAAAATTGCCACGCAATCCTATATGGTTTGCTTCGCAAACCAAGCTCGCTTCGCTCGCTTCTAACTTAGGTACATTGCAAATGCACAAAATTCTAAGAATTCAAAACAATCATTCAAATCTGCAATTCATCAAATCTGCAATCATGCAATTCGTTAAACCTATTAGAAATGTGCTATAGTATAATTCGTGATATAAATCAGAAATCGTCAAATAAATTCGTAATATATAAATTCGTGAAAAAAAGCGCTTTCGACAAAATACTAAAATAGAGATCTATCGACAAAGACTACTCACTTCCGCCTAGCTTAATAGTATGAGATTGCCGCAGCTGATGCTCTCTGGTTATTTCAGTTTCCGTTTTTAAAAGTGCTATAGGTTGAGCCACTTCAGCTAGATTTAGCATGAGACATTTTTAGCGGCAATCATTGGTCGATTTTCTAGGGTTGCCATTCGGGGAGTTGTAATGAGGCTTTTTTTGTGGCCGTGTAAGAGAAATGGTAACGTAAACAAAACAAAGCAAACGTTGCCACCGGCGGAAAAGAAATACAGTCAAAATTTGGGAGCCACGTAAGAGAATTATATATATTTGATTTTTTAACTATTTTGCAAAATACAAATACCCTTCATTTTATTTAGTAACAAGCTTGACTTGAATATATATAGATATTTTGATAGTTTAGGTTTTTTTTCCTACTTACAACGAGTTTACTCATGATTTTGAGCGTATCTAGTGTTTAAAGCGCATGTAGTTTATTAGAATCTGTTGAACTTTTGCCTCCATTTTGAGTAATACATATATGCTTTTATCAATAAATAGTACTGCTTATTCTTAACAAAACTTACAGCAACGTAGCAGTTAGTATGAAATTTTTAATTCATAAAGCATTTATTTAGGCACAAAAAGAAAAGTCCAAATCAATGCACTAGTTAAAATGAAATATTTTAAAATACAAAGCAATCCTTTTTTCCTATATAATAAAAATATATGGATTTCAAAAAATATCTTAAAATAAATCTCACCTCTTTATTTTGCAACAAACGTACTGAAATAAGTGATCATCTGATATGATGCTAGATTATCTCCCGAAAGCCTTGGACTATGCTACTCTTTATCTCAATAGATATTTATAAAATGTTCAATTTTCTTGTATCAATATCTATAAATTAAACGCAACATTTTATCCATAAAGCGCCTATTTTGAGAAATTCTTATCCCTAGACCCTTCGTTCTCTCATTTTTCTTTGTCCAGTACACGAGGTTTCGTTTTGATTTTCCCTAAACAAATCCAATCTAATTACGTCAATAATCTCAGCTTTGTCAGTCTTTTTAGCTGCTTTGATTTTTTGGAGGAAATGTATAACCCTCCCTCTATATTTCTGTAATAAATTTATTATTTTTGTTTCATATTTATTGAATTAACGAACTTTCGTGTATAAAACCGAATTGATATAAGTTGAAAAATAATTGAAATTAGCATTTACCTTATCTCGAAGAGAAATACACAAATTTATAAAAGTAAATGTAAAAAGAAGAGAAGAAGAAGACTTTTCCTCTCTCTTTTCCTTTTATCCTTTTTGTTTTCATTGTACTATATATATATATATATATATATAATACAGATTAGAAATACAGATCAGATTTCATTCGCATTTTTGCTCGTACCTCTCTAAAATAGTTATTTACGACCCCTAATGTGCATATATTTTTTCTCAATTNCGTCAGGAGTTATAATGACGTCCCTTACAACTGCGGCTACATCAGGAGGTAGATGGGCGAGGCAGTAGTTAAACTTTGTTTTGCTTTCCGTAATCGGCTTCGGTGTCGCAAGCTGGAAAGTTGCTTCGACCATATGGAACCACAGGTGTGGATCAGAGATATTGAAGATGGGAATTTTTACTGCAGACGATTCCGCCATAGTTGCAGTTTCCTATTAATTCGATGATGAAAAATGAAAGTTGCTTGTATCGTCAGACATCCGGGTCACCATTGAGGTAAGCGAAGATAGCTCCTTTGAGATACTAATATTTTATTAAACATATTTACATTTATATACAAGTTGGTTTGATTTACAAGAAGCATCATCACAGCTTATGATGAGAGAAATACTGACAGGCTGTCGTCGTCGTTGATTTGGCCGAGGCCTTCAGGCCCCGAAGGGGCCTTTTACCTCTTCATCTTCAGCTTGTTGGTCATTAGTTGCTTTACGTCTTGATGTGAATCTAGAAGGGAAAAGAATTAGCAAGAGAACTATTAAGATCATATTGGGGGAGGAGCTGGGATCTGATTGGTCAAGTAGTTTGGATCTGGGCGGGGCTGGAATTTCCTGGGTGCAATTGATTTTGCAGCGCCAGTACTGATGGTGGTAAAAAATTGAACTAAGAGACTTGAGGAGAAATTTAGGCCCTAAAAAAGGCCATTTTTTAATTCAATTAAATTAAAGAGAAAGTTAGATATTAGGGTTTAAATTGTGCAATTTTGAAGTTATTTGAGAGAATTGCGTCACTCGTTAGGAAGAGCGCAATCGGTCTGATTTTGCTATCCTCTGCATACATTTCATTTTGAAATATTTTACTGACAGGCTGTCATGTGCGTGCTGGTATTTATACAATTCTAATATGATTACGTCAGAACTCTTATTTCAGTTCACTTCAAAAGTAAGTAAAAACACAATTGATTAAAGACAAACAGATAACAATATGAAATAAACTTGAATTTACGATGAGCGGCGAACCTATCACCACACAGTATCCCCCCAGTGACAAAGTCACGATACCAATAATGATTGTTTAAAAACAATCATAAAATACAAAGTAGTAAATTCAAATATACGTCTTAATTACGAAGAAAGAAATTTAACTTGGAAATTGGAATACAATTAATAGATACAAAATATTTAGATGCTTTTATATTCCATACTCTTTAACAAAATATTTTGGGAAATGCACACGGCGACCAGATTTTGTAACAATTTGCTTTTCTTCCTTTGTTGGAGATAATTGCTTTTCGACCATTGGAATTTTATTTATTTTTAATTTCTCAGAAATTTGAAAAGCTCTCGCTTTGATTTAGATTTCGTGGGATTCAGCTCTTCTCTGCATAGTGCGCACGAGTTCACTAGGCTTTCTATCTCCTAGTTGCTCTCCGTAATCGGCTTCGGTGTCGCAAGCTGGAAAGTTGCTTCGACCATATGGAACCACAGGTGTGGATCAGTGATATTGAAGATTAGAATTTTTACTGCAGATGATTACGCCATAGTTGCAGTTTCCTATTAATCCAAGAACCAAAAACAGGAAAGATCAAAAATAAAAGTTACTTGTATCGTCAGACATCCGGGTCACCATTGAGGTAAGCGAAGATAGCTCCTTTGAGATACTAATATTTTATTAAACATATTTACATTTATATACAAGTTGGTTTGATTTACAAGAAGCATCATCACAGCTGATGATGAGAGAAATACTGACAGGCTGTCATGTGCGTGCTGGTATTTATACAATTCTAATATGATGACGTCAGAACTCTTATTTCAGTTCTCTCAAAAGTAAGTAAAAACACAATTGATTAAAGACAAACAGATAACAATATGAAATAAACTTGATTTTACGATGAGCGGCGAACCTATCACCACAATCTTAAGATAAAAAATACTCTTTATAATGCGTGTATGTCTCTAAAAAATAAAAATGCGGTTGAAAATTAGTTTGAAACAAAACAAAACGGAAATTGAACCTACCGGTTTCGAGCAAAAGTTTTTAAAAATTTTGAAAGTAGATATGGGTCATTCTCACAAAAAGGTGATTTTTTAAGTCCCTGAGTAATAAATATTATTAGGAAATACAGCAGATTTCTTAATATTTTTCTTTATCATTTTTCGTGAAGTTCGTAACTAACAAGTCATATGCATTTCTGCTAAATGTATTTAATATTTCATTCTTATTTTTTAATAAGCATGACTTCAAAATGCCCTCCGTGGACGTCCCTACGTCTGTGGCACAATATAATTTTTAATGCCTGTTAAACAATTTAAATGTTATTTTAATGATTTTTGTAGTTTTACCTAGTTAAATGCTTATAGTAACTTTTCACTTAATATTTTTTAAAAAAAATAATATTTTTGTAAAATAAATGACTAGTAAACTTTGTCCATCAAAAATGATGTCTCCCTCCGTGGACAATTAATATAGTTCTGTAAATATGCAATAAAGGGCAGCATATGCGAAATCCCTATAAGACAGCTGCTGGGAGGGGTAACCATTCCATTTTCTAATGTTAAATATCAGTTGTTTTTGTTCTCTTTGGTGTCAGTTTTGGATTGTTGTGTTCAACTGGGGTTTGGCAAAGTTCTCACCGTATACTCCGTGGACATCATAAAGAAGGTAAGAGAAAATTATTTTATTTTTGATAGATGAATTTTAGATTGCAAAAATAGTATATTTAACAAAAAGAACTGCCCCATTTTTGTAACTTTAAAATTAAAAATCAGAAAAATTCAAGAACTAGTTTTTGTCTCCTCCGTGGACATAACAAGTCCACGGAGGAGAAGACACAGTCAATGTAAGAGACAATGTGTTAGATAACCATAATACAATTTTAATAATTAAAAAACTATTTTCTTTTAATTGATATTTTTTAAAATGGAACAAATGTGTTAATTTGTTTCTATTTTTAAAGAAAATCAATTAAGTTTAACTTTTTCTTATCGGAGAAGTAAATATTGGCAATTTTTCTAAATAATTTCTGTGATGTTTAACATTTTTTTTCTCTTCAAATTTTAGGAAAAAAATTGCAAAATCAAAATTTAAGAAAAGAAAGCAATCAAATGTTCAAATGCAAAAGAGAAGGGAACAGAAAAAACTTAGTATGACACAAGCTAGACAGAAATTAAAAGAAAACCCTATATTGTTTAAAGAAAGTAAAAAATAAAAAAAAAAGAGCAAGAAACTTTAAAATTTGTACCAGAGAAAGATTTAACAGAAAAATCGTGATAAAATGTACTTAAATTTCTAGAAATTGATAGAGCTAGTCGTTTGTGGCTAGGGAAAAAAGAAACAATAACAAGAAGAAAAGAGAAAAAACAGAAACGTTATTTGGATGACAGTATGTTTAACTTGCATAAAATGGGCACAAAAGAGTACCCTCAACACTCAACTTTCATATGGAGTCTGAATTTTTATTTCAATAGTCTTTACATTTTAATTTATTAATATTCAGTAAGAGTTACTTAAGAAATTGTACACCTAGGTTAAAAATGGATGTTTCCTTTCATAGCAGCATGATTAATCGGAAGTAGCTCTATCTCTAATCATGAAATATTTTATTATTTACTTATTAATGTTAAACTCATATCAGATGTGCCCAATAATTAATGAATTAGTCTTTATTAACATTTTATATTTTATAACATAAAATGTCTCCTCCGTTGACTATTACATCTCCTCCGTGGACAAGGCAGAATTTAAAATATTTTAAAACTTGTAAAAAATAAAATAGAAAACTTGACCATTATTATAAGGACATGTAACAAAAATAAATAAAGGCATTTATGTAATTTTTATCACTTTTTTAATTACTTTAATTTAAGAAATTTTTTTAGTCTATTTATACCTTTTCAGTGAGAATGACCCATATACTAATTTAACAGTTTATAAAATTTCGCGAAGAAGAAAGAAATGTATATCACAAAAAATAAAAATGCAGTTGAAAATGAGTTTGAAATAAAAGAAAGCAGAAAACAAACTTACCGGCGTGGAGCAAAAGTAAAAATTGCTTCAAAAATAGATATACTAATTTAAGAATTGGAAATTTAGTGAAAAAGAATAGAAAAACAGTGTCTATAACCTAAATCGTACAAAGTAATTTTTACATATACGTATTTGGTAGAAAAAATAGGTAGCAAATAACATTTCAGTGCTGCCATCTATGAGAGAAATCTAGTTATTAAAAATAGTTTGTGAAAATTTATCTAGCAAAATCCTTAATAGGAAGAAAATTTAATTAATAATAAAAAAAAAATTAAAGTTAATTAAAACATTTTTTAAATTTTAATATAAATAAAAAAAAACATTCAAAATAGGTAATCGCTGTAGTTTAAATTACAGACTTAAATTAGGAATAAACCATTTAACTGGTATCCCATCTTTCATAAGGTGACTGTTTATAAATCAGAGCCTGCATACATGGATAGAAAGCCGCTTATGGACTCATACATCATTTTATAATTTTAAAGTCTACGCCTATTACCTGCATTCATCGTGAATGGCTGTTCATAAACCAGTGCCGACTCAATTCTTACAACAACAAAAAAAGCATTAAAATGAAGTGTTTATTATACTGGACATTTAAAATTAAATAATTGAAGTTTTAATCCAGTATAAAAGGTAATATATATAAAGGGAGAATAACCAGGAGAGGTTTTTGGATTTTCCTGTCCATGGGGGGTGACGCAAATGATTGTTAGTTACATCAAAAAGGCAAAATTTCTCCAAATGCTTGATAAAGGAGTTCCCTTGTCTTCGGGATTGAATTGAAAGTTACAAGACTACGGTTTTAAAGATGTGTATTCGTAAACTTAAAATTAGGTGAACTGTTAATATAGATAAATAAATAAATTACCGTAGACATTAAATCATTTACTTCCATAGAAACGCTTTTGAAAACAATTACTCCAAAGAGAAGAAACCCTTTGTATCAGATAACTTTAGAACTACTAATTCTGTGATCCATGCACGCTACCACGTTAATGTTGTTCATTGAATTTACCAGACATTGAGAATAAGAAATAATTAAATATTAAAGTACGTGTAATATAATTTTTTTAACCAAATTAAACTATAATCTGACAAATATCACTATTGTTTTCTTTAAAATACTTTTTAAAAAATTGAAATGTCTGTAGTTAAATTTTAAATAATGGATAAGGCTTAACCAATTGGAAAATTCCATTTTGCTTTTTTCTCATCCTCTTCGAACGGTTTGGCGTAGAATGTTCTAATTAGGATATCTGTTTGCCAAATTTCATCGCTTTTGGTTTGGACGGGTCAGGAATCTATAATGGATGCACAAACAGACATTTATTTCTGTATATATATATATAGATTAGAGTCGAAAAAAGCCAAAACCTCTTCCTTAAGCTAAAGAAAACAGTTTTCAAATATTATAAATATTCATTCCTATTTATTTACTTATTTATTTATTCATTTTTTTGTTATTGATAATAATGTTCTATAAACTTACGTACAACTCTTTATATTGGAGTATATATTAATTTAAATAGAAATCGTTCTTTTCAAAGCATCTTTTTCATCTTTGCATATTAAGTAATTCATTTTGATAACAATAGCTACAGTTGTTTCAACTTATTGAAAAGAAAACGCAAAGTTTTGCGGTATAAAATTAAATACTTTTTTTATTAGAACTGACAGTAATGTGTAAGTTTTAAATCTAAAAGCTAAATTTTTAAATCTATTTAAGAACAAGAAGAAAAATTTACGATTCAATGAACAATTTGTTAAAAACGAGAACATTACAAATTACAACTCATTTTTTCAATATAATAATAACAAAGAGATAAATCTCACCTCTTTATTTTTCACCAAAACGTTATCCAAGGAATGTATTAAATATTTAAATAAGTAGCCATCAGATTTGAATTCTTATCTGTAGAGAACTTTGAACTATACAATCTTTTATCTCAGTAATATTAGCATTTTCTTTTCAAATTTTTTATTTTTCTGACCATTTTAATGGATGGTGTTTTCAATAGGAATGTAAACAATAACAATCTCGAGCTTGGAACCTACTCTAGTTCCGGTTAAAAAGTTTGCAACTACTTACTACATGTTATTCTGATAGGCGATATTTTCAAACGGATAATTTTGTTTTCAATAAAAGAAATAAATTAGATAATTTCTGAGCTCAAATCTGCCGTATTTCATAAGATATTAATGTTATTATGTAATTCTGGGGAGTTTGGAGTGAAAATTTGTTTTAGTTATTTTGTTATTTATTATTATAAAAGGTGACATGGTTGCTAGATTTTGAATAACTCGCTTTTTTGGCAGTCTTGATTGTTTGTTCGTGTTGCAAGCTGTGCACCACCTTACGTTAGTGTTAACACTTTTAGTTTTGTAAACACAAGTATTGTTAGCATTGTAAACATAAGTAATAAGTAATCAAATACATTGTTTGCAAGAATCTCAAAACACAATGATGCCAAAAGCCTATAAAATACAACTGAAACAGTAACCCGGAAATTTAGCCAGTCCCGAGCTTGCAGCGTCCCCTAGTGTCGAAAACACCATCCATATGATGTAAACAAATTCAATATTTAACCAATTAAATGACAGCGGCCTCAATTTTTTCAAGTACAGGGTTATTCATAATTCCCTCCGGGGTTTCGAAGCGTTATAGTAAAAAAACGAAGACAAACGTGGCAAAAAAGAACATATGAAATTATTCCGAAAGTATTCAAGTTTTAATTTAAGCAGTTGCCGGTAGATGGCAGTAACATGTACCATTGAAGCCAGTTGTAGTGAAGAAAAGTGGCGTTTACAGGCGGAGGAAATTATGAATTTCGCTGTATGTAGAATTTTGACCATCTTTGGCAAAATTTTTAATTTTTCAGATTATAGGGGGTAAGTATAGTTGAGGACAATTTTCATAAATTTGTTTACTAATCATTACTCTGAACATATCTTCTATTTCTTTCATTAAAGCTTGGGAGGTTATATAACTACATAAAAAGTGTAAGAGCTCTGTCAATCTGCTGTCATTTACAGAGAATTTTAGAACAATGTCATTTGTTTGCAATAGCCCCAATGTCTGCTTGTCTCTTCCATAAATGCTCGGAACCTATATATTCAGGCACGTATATTTTTTTTTATGTTCGCAAAAGCATCTTTTATCTTGTAAAATTTTTGCAAGTATTTTTGCAATTACATTGTTGCTTTTTATTTGCATAAAACGAGACAAAGATAAACAATTAAGAAAGTGGGATGGCCAAACTAAATCTGAAAAATGAAACATTCCAATATGCTACGGGATGTTTTAATAACGCCTACTTCGAATACATCTATGTATCGCTGTGGTTACTCGAAGCTGCTTGTGATATGTGTTATGCGTAACGTTGTGATGATGAGCAAAAGAAATAAAATTCCATTTTTCCCGAACTTAAACGAAATTTATAAAAAATGTCTAAAATTTCGGAGCAATTAGGGAAAAATCCTTCTTCTTTTTTCTTTTTTTTTCTTTTTTTTACTTTTAGGAAGAGGGATATTGTGAAAAACTGAAATGTTTGGATATTCAAGCAATCATAACGGTTGTAGCAAAATTGTCAATCATTAAAGTTCTCCTGCATCCTGATTTGTTGCTTGATCTACTATGGGGAAAAAAGTCAAACGAGGCAGGCCTAAATCTCGTAAAGTAACTATAGAATTATAATTGTTTCAGCAAACAATTTTTTAAAAGAAATGTTCATAATTTGTCCATAATAAGAAATGTCCATCCGATCCATAATTTTAGAATGAAAATGATCCTCTCAATTATATTTCTAACTGGGCAATAAAGCAAATCACTAAAGACTTCATTAAAATCGATTTAACTAAATCAACTACACTTCCATCCGTTGTAAAACTATTAATTAAACTATAAACAAATTGATTTTACCGATTCCGATTTTACTTTTTTAAAATTAAAGTTTTTTATGATTTTTAAAAAGTTTATGGTATAACATTGAGTGGATTACTATCTTCTTTATCATTTCTGTATTGAATTGCTAAATCCGGATTGTCAAGTGTTTGCAGATGTGGTTAGCTGTTTCCTATTAGTTCCTTCTCAGCTTTATGGCATTCTTGGCAAATGCATTTCACTACAGTAATTGTCTGTCCTCTCTTCATCATTGTTCTAAGATGTGTTTAAAAAGTAGGTGTCGCATTTCCACACATACTTACAATTCAGCGCTATTTACGAAAGCGCTTAAGGTGCGATTGAAATTGAATTAACACTTGAATACCATGGGGGAGACCGGCACTGAATTTGTTCGTAGCGCCACGGGAGTCGCCGGTAACGGGCGAAGCCAAGATTATTCGAAACACATGATTCGAGTAAATTTTGATTACACGAATGATTACAAAAAGTAACTGTTTTGTTGTAAATAATATTTCATCAAAATATGCAGCGCATACTGAGAAAATCATTTTGGTCAGACAGGCAGGCCATGTAAAATTAGCGAGGCATTCAACGTGTTAAATATGGTTTCGGATACTGTGCAGTTTGTACTTTGGAGACGGATCATTTAGAATTAGCACGTGATGTTGTCATACAATTTTTCTTACAATAGATTAGTATTTTTACTGTGAATTATTATACTGTACAATATACACATTAGAGGTGGGTAAAACTGCTACTCTATCACTGTTGCTTCTGGTACTGTGATTCAAAAGTGACAGTGACAAATAGCAATGAATGTGATTATATCGATATAAAACTAATCGATGTTTTCTATTAATCAATTCGATTAATTTAATACAAAATTTGGTAGATTAATTGATTAAATATGTTTAATAATTAATCGATAAAATAAGCTTTCAGTGAAATTAATCGATGTCATCAATTTTTAATGTAAATAATTAAGTGATCTTAAAATATATACTGGAATTCGGTGCCTTAAAGCAATCTGCAAGAAATAGGGAAGAAGTAAAACACAAATGGAGAAGAGGGAAAACTCTGATAGATGCTTTAATAGGGAGTAAAGAGGAATGTATACCCTTTATTTTTAAATTTTTATTTATTAATTTATTTATTTTTACGATGAGTCATCCAAAGAGCGATGAATATTTTATATACTCTGAAAATTCCTTGAATTATCCAAAAATGGTTTACTTACATTTAACAGTAACGCCTACTTCCTCTGCCGTACGAACAACCTGCTTTTGATAAAGATGATCTTAAATAATAAACGGCGAGCAATGTTAATAAACTTTTATTTTCAAAAATATAACATAGTTTACAAGATTAAAAGCGTTAAATAATTTCGAAACTCCTGAACATTTTGATAATTCTCTCTTATTTACGCGTTAGCAACGAAACGGATAATGTGAAATATCGTAACTATATTAAAAATCTGGTAATCATAGTGAGTTTTACATCAACCCTACGTGGCATTGTTCTCTCCTTGCATTGTCATAGACGAAAGCTAATGAATAATAGTCTCTTTAAAACAGGATAGAATTCAATTTTCATTACTATATCAAAACATAACTATATCATTACACAATTAGCATATCTACCAGTATTTAACACTATTTAATTAAATCAATATTTATTTATTTAGCATTTACCACATTAAAAGAAATATTCATTTTATTGTGATCAACTAATCATGAAGCCATCTGCGCATTCTGCGCAACTATAAATGTGCGGATGGTAGCAAAGACTGGTAGTAAAATAGTTTCTGTTAGTGTGGTAGTGCTTATCTGCGAGAGATGATCTATTCGAACTGATCAACAATATCTATTAACACTTTGAATGCCTGGGGGGTCACCGGTGACGGATGATGGTTATTTCTCTGTATTCGATTGATAAATTAAGCCTTTAGTGCTACATATAAAAGCGCTTAAGGCGTGATTGAAATTGTATTAACCGTACGCTACAGGAGTCAAGATTAATAGAAACACATAATTCAAGTAAATTTTGATTACAAAAATTAACTGTTTTGTTTTAAATAATATTTCATCAAAATATGCTACGCATACTGTGAAAATTATTTTGGACAGACAGGCAAGCCATGTGAAATTAACGAGTTAAATATAGTTTCGGATACGGTGCAGTTTGTACTTAGGAGAGGGATCATTTAGGATTAGAGCGTGATGTTGTCATACAATGTTTTTTACAATCAGGGGCTGCCTCCCCCCCCCCCGAAATCAGAAAAAAAATTATATATATACTCGTATAGTTGATACTCGGATGGCTTTGCTCGCAAATAGTTTCCGAAAAAAAGTGTAGATGGCACTAGGAGTGTCGTGAATCTAAAATAAGGGCGTACAATGAAGGCGTGGCCTAGATTTTGAAGACCCAATCGAGATTTCGAATAGGTTCCCATTCGAAGATTTTAGACTGTTCCAGAAATCAAAGCTTCTCGAATTCATGCGCTCTAACTCAATCTATATAAGCGGGAAACAGATAATATGCATGTAGTGAGTATGTAGTTAGCTGCAAGTCGTTTTATCTGTAGCTCTGTTTATTGGGCTAGTGAGATTCTTGGATAGCGATCATCTGCATTTTGCTGTTGTGGAATCTTAAATTTGTTATTAAGTTAATTGCATTCATAATGAAGAGACAAGCTTCTATTAAAAAAATTTTTGCAAGAAAACAGATTGTAAATAAGTCTGTTAGCAACAGTACTGAAGTTGGCTGTGCTACTAAGAATGTTTCTTCTGGTGTCGAAGGTATTAGTACGGTTGATCCACATCCAGCCCCAATTACAGAGAATTTCAATCAGGTAAAAAGAAATATCTATGATATTGGAAACTATTGTCAAAACGATTCCGTTCGTTCGTTAACAAATGAAGAAAAAATTTTGCTTGTTGAAAATGTTTGGAAACCACAACCTGCATACAAATTTCCTTCTAATTCCAGTTGTTCTACTTCAACCCGTACTAGAACTTTTCAAATGAAATGGTTAGAAGAATTTGAGTGGTTAGCTTATTCTGAAGAAAAATCCGGCTCTTTTAGTAAATATTGCGTAATATTTTCACCTTGCAATAGTGTAGGAAAAGGAGATCATCAAGTAACAGGGGCATTAGTAACACGAGCATTTAATAATTTGAAAAAAGCCAAGGAAATATTTCGTAAACATGAAAATTGCCCTTATCATGAAACATCAGTTTTGATTGCTGAAGACACAAAATCCATTGTTAAAAAAAAAGCTGACAGTGTTATCAATCAAGTCAATGCTCAAATAAAATTGGATATTGAAAGAAACAGAAAAAGATTGATTTCTATAATATAAACTATAAGAGTTTGCGGAAGGCAACAAATAGCAGTAAGAGATCATCGTGATGGTGGACGAATAGGCCTAGAAGAACCCGAAAAAAATGACGGAATTTTTCGATCATTGTTGAGATACCGAGCTAACAGTGGAGATAAAGACCTTAAAGATCAATTAATGAAAAGTGGTGGGAAGAGTATGTACACCAGTTCTTTTATTCAAAACGAGCTCATTGACACGTTTGGTCATTTAATCCAATCTTAAATTGTAACAGATGTCAGGAAGTCTATTTTTTATTCCATTTTAGCAGATGAAACCACTGACATTAGCCAAGTAGAGCAGTTTTCTCTTTGTGTACGGTATGTTGAAGACCAATCATACGAAATTAGAGAAGATTTTTTAACTTTTGTCCCCGTTAATGACGTTACTGGTGCAGGCTTAGCTAACACAGTGTTGGAGACCTTGTCAAGCTTAGGATTTGACTTAAAGAAAATGAGAGGTCAAGGATACGACGGTGCTTCCGCGATGAGAGGGCAATTCAGAGGGGTACAAGCTTTTATCAGAGAAAAACTTTCACTGGCCTTGTATACACATTGTTCATCACATAGTCTAAATTTGTGTTTTTCAGATGCAAGTAACATCCCTTCAATAAGAAATTGCATGGGCGTTATCAAAGAAGTCTGCGGATTTTTCTACAAATCAGCCAAAAGAACTGAAATACTGAAATCGACGATAACTGACTGCTGTCCTGAACAGAAAAAAAAAAGAAACTTATTTCACTCTGTGAAACATGATGGGTGGATAGGCACGACTCTGTGTTTTGTTTTAAAGTTATTTTAGAACCAATCTTGCTCTCTCTTTTGAGAATAAAAGAAGAATCAAGTGACTCAGCACCTAAAGCACATGCTCTAGGTAGTTCTATCAGTCAATTTCAATTCCTTGTCAATCTTTTTCTTTTGAGCAGCATGCTGCCAACTACACATAACTTATCCGAGACGCTTCAAAAAAAAACATAGATCTTTCTCAAGCCATGGCAAATATTACAAGCGTCTTAGATCTGCTATCAAAGCAAAGGGCAAATGCTGAAGACAACTTTAAAACCCTGTATGCTGAAGTAAAGGAATTCGCTGAAAAACTCGACATTAAAGAAGAGATTCCAAGAATTTGTCGTCTTCAAACAGCCCGCAACAATGTCCCTTACAGCACAAAGAAAGAGTACTATCGACGAATTGTTTATGTACCTTACCTTGATGACTTTTGTAATTCCCTGAAGGAACGCTTTCAATCTCACAAGGAAACAGTTGCATCCTTACAACACATACTTCCAGAATTTTGTACAAAAACAGATTTCCGTTCTCTGGAAGCTGCTTTCAATTTCTACGAAGACGATTTGTCACATAAAGAGATCGTGAAAAGTGAATTTATGTTATGGAGGGAAAAGTGGAATCGGGATAAATCTGAAGATCTTCACAAAACAGCAATTAGTTGTTTAGAAAAATGTGACAAGACTTTCTTCCCTAACATTTATATTCTTTTAAAATTACTAGCAGTTTAACTACTTTAAAATTACCCTAACATTTCTGTTGCGACTGTGGAAAAAAGCTTCTCAAGTTTAAGAAGACTGAAGTCTTACTAAAGAAACACCACTTCGGAAAATAGACTTAATGGACTTGCATTACTTTCCATCCATAGAGACGTTAAAATAAGCGATGAAGAAGTTCTTGATAAGTTTGCAAGTGTACCAAGAAATCTGAACTTTGTTTTGTAAATTTTACTTAAAAAGACAAACTTCTTATATATAAATATATATATGTATGTACAGCCTTCAATCCAAATAAAATCAATTGTTACGTTCAATTTTGTTTACTCATAGTTTATAAGATAAACTGAAAGCATAAAAAAATATGATAACGAAATTGTTTAGTTCCAACACTTCGTTTTTTTTTAAAACTAAAAATAAAATTAAATGTAGTCATTTTTAAGTAATGATTTTTAATGATCAATACACATGCATATAGTAGTATAATTTTCAATAACCAGATATGGGACATTTTTTAATTCTTGTAATATGCTAAAATAACATAAGAAAAGATTTTATCTCAGATAAAATATTAAATTGAAACGCATGATTTTTTCGCATAACTAATATTTTCATAATGTTTTACAGAAAAAAAATCTAATCTCTAAATTTTAGTAACTGAGTTATTGGCATTTAAAAACAATGAATGATTAATTAAATGAATGATAAACAATGAATGATTAATAAACCATTAATTCGATATTCTGTTTTAGAGAAAATTGATTTCTTAATTAAATGCTAAGTCAAGTACAAACTTAATCATAAGTAAATTTTAGTAATGCTGTCAAGCAAAAAATATCACCGTATTGATGTAGTTCTTCATAGCTTTTCTACATTTTATTAAAATTTTTTCTTCCTTTTTAAAGGAAAAAAATTACATAGTAAAAGAACAAAAGTTTATTTAATTTTCTTTGTTGTTATTATGAGGAATTTCGATATTTCCATAATTATGCGTTTATTTTACCCTGGTCTGTTAAGCATAAAAATCGCACTGTAAGGTACATATCAACGAGACAGTCAGTAATGTAGGAGCCAACAGATGGCACCAATAAACATTTTTCTTTTAAATTTTGCTATTTGGAAGGGGGGAAATCACTTTGTTTTAGTTCTATTAGTGGATATAACAAAATTTTACTGTTCTATGCGATTATAATTCTTGTTTATTTCAGTAAATTACAATTAATCAATATTTGTTAGGCACGTATAATTAAGAATTTATGAGTAATCAAGATTTAACTCTAGTGTATTACAGACGAATGCCCCAGAGTCTAAAACGAAAAAAAGAAGAAGAAAAAACTTCATTATAAAACGAATTATCACATTCTGTGAGTACAATAAAATTTAACTGAATTAATCTTTTAGACTTTTCACGTTACTATATTTTTCATTTCAATCTTAAATTTTCTATCTGTAAAGAAGAAAAGGACGGAAGTTTTTTTTTAACACTAGTATACTAGCTACATTTTTATCTACTTTATTACTATACATACATTAATTTTGTAACTTATTCCTTCCTCTTCTTTTTTTAAATTTTTTTTCTTCCATTTTACGAATTAAGAAGTAATCCGAAAGAAATTGCGGAAGCAGCCAACAGATTTTGGCGAGTGTAGATGGCGGAGGTTACAGCAGCCTAGGAATTATAAAAAGTTGAATTATACACTCCCGACTTCTGAACTAGAATTTACTCACTGGGTCTTTAAACTACTTTCTGTAATTTTCTATTTGAAACTACATTTTTAACTAATAAAATTTTAGCTCAAAGTATTTTATTATGAATAAAATAGAATTTCCAAATAGTTTTGATAGTTGAAGAGCATTAAGGTGAATCAGAAAAAGATAACAAACAAATATAATTTTCTTTTTTTTAATTATGGAATTTCTTTATTATGGAATTTCTTTTTATGGGACACGTCATTTTGACGGATTTCGACTTTTGTAAGGAAAATTATAAAACCCGTTTGAATTTTTATTTTATCTCTTGTAATGACTTTTAACCATTGATCGAAGTAAATATATATTAAATGCTATTTACCTCAAAAGCGTTGAAATATTGAAATTCTCTATGTGGTATACCTATTTCTACGGATATGCGTCAATTTGACGCGATCATAATTTAGACAAAAGTTTAAGTAAACAAGCAATTATCACATCAATAATAAATAGGAATGTACCGACAATACTTCGATTCGTTATCTCAAATAAAACAGGTGATAAACAACTGTTGCCGATAAGCAATAATAGAAAGAACAAACGCAGAATGTCAGATTTTGAAGGTTTCAGTTGCTTAGTTCGAGTATTGAAACATAAAATACTAGAATATTTCATAAATATGTATCTCATATCTTCATTTTTTTTTCTTATAGTATACATATACATTGGCTTCTAAGTGCAGAGATGCAAACTGCTCCGGACACGCGAAAATAATAAAAAATGGTAAATAACAACAAAGTAAATTTTAATATATGAAGTGGGGAATTATATAGGCCTACGAATTATTTAGAAATAGTAATGGATAAAAATCTACTAAATTGAATTTATTAAATTAAGAATCACAATTCTTTCATAAGTCAAATTGACGTGTGTCCGTAGAGATAGGTATATAAGAAACGTCCGTAAACCTAGTGTTAAATTGTGTTGTCCTTGCATTGTCCTCGATGAAAGCTAATGGATTATAGTCTCTTAAAAATTGGATCGTAATCAATTTTAATTAATGAATTAAAGCACGACTATATTGTTACACAATTAGAATATCTACGAGTATTTAATATTATCAAATTAAATATATATTTATTTAAATGTGCTTCACTCATTAGATCTCACCGAGTAAAAATGTTTTATAACTGCGCTCGGAGCTTCAATGGCAATCAAGTACGGTCAAGGTGGACCGAATGGCCTGCCTAGCGTAATTATTCATTTATCCTCTAGAAGTTCGTTGCGTAGAAATAAATGAGCAACTGATCGGAAAGTACAAGTAAATGCTTTTCACCCAATCAAGCTCTTACACTTTTAATCCATTCTTCACCACTTTATTTATATATGTCTCATACTAAACTCTTCGCATCACTCTTAGAAGTTCTCTAAAGTCGAAAATATCTTTAATAATATTACGATTATAAGTAGTACGTTTTATATCCGTCGTTGACCCGTTAAACAGTCGACCCAATTTTTGGGTTTACGACTACTAATTTTCAACTCCGTAGCCTTGTAATTTTGAACCAATTCAGAAGACAAGAAAACTCCTAGATCAGTACCCCCAGATGGGCAAACTACGGCCCTCCTGCCAGCTGCGGCCCACCGGAAGGATTTATCCGGCCTGCGGATAGAATTTTAACTTGCCGATCCGTGGCGAATATAAACAGTATATCTTCTTGTCCACTTTGTTTAAAGCTCTTTTTGATCTTTCTATTTCAACAAAGTACTGGTGACTTTTTTAATTTTTCTATTTTTGTTTTACAAAACATAAATTGATGGAAATAGCTAGCACAGACAGCTTCAATTGGTAAAATGTCGAAAGTTCTTTATAGAATAGCCGTAGGTTGGCACCATCTGAAGCAGTTGTTTCTAAATATGCCAAAGTTAGAGTTTTACAAATCGTTACCAAAAGCTAGTTTTCCAAATTTAATATTTCATGCCCAAAAAATCAGTACTATGATTGCTTCAAGTTATATATGTGAACAAGTGTTTTCAACTACGAATCTTAGAAAAAATCATTTCAGAAGTAGACTAACGGACAAACTTTTAGCCTCGTTCCTTAAAATAAGTACATCTCATTTGGAACCTCAATGTAAGAAACTTTTAAGAATGAAAACGCAATTCCATTCATCTTATTAAATATTTAAATTAAAACTTGTATATAGTTTTTTCTTTTAGAAGTTTTACTCAGCCCACCAAACTTTTTTTTCTTCGATTTTTTGGCCCTCGTCCAAAAAAGTTTGTCCATCCCTGCCCCAGAGGCATTGATATGTTATGGGAACATGGAGGACATTGTGAATCGACAGATTTAACGTGCATCAGTCACCATTTACTACACGGGGAGTCTTCAGCGGGCGGGGATTAAACCCACGAACTCTTGGACATGGGCCCAGTGCCCTAACAATCAGGCTATCCCGGCTAAGCAGTACTAATAAGAATTAGCTCATGGTCTACTATATCTAGTAGATGACCGAAGTCGTCCCCGTCGTTTATACACCGTAGACTATCCATTTCTATAAGCATCTGAACCCATTCTGTTCTCTGTCTTCAGCTTTCTACATGCTTTTTTTTATATTGTGGCCGAACCATGTTGGGTTCTCTCTCAAGATCTCAGATGGTTCGGGGCCAGTGTCGAGCAATTTCGGATGATATCGGTGGAAGTGTATCCATTCTCTGTTATGAAGAGCCCTCTAACAAGCACAGGCGTGGAAAGACGAAAGTAGGCGTTTCCAAATCAGTGTTAACTATGAATTCAATTCCAAAGAAATATAAAATATTTATAATTCTGGAATGTGTTAGTAGTAGGTATTAGTTAGATAATGCGACAGATAATTGTTAAGCCTTGAACACAATAAATGTATGAAACCTGTTATGTATGCAGTAGAAGTACGAAGTAGCACATTTAGTAACTAGCCGACGACCGGTCTGTGTAGGGGGCAGGGAACTGTCCTTGCATCAGAAAGGTTCTGGGTTGAATCCCGGGCAAAGTCATGGATGTTCTTTCCTTCTCTGTACTATCTGCCCTCACTGTGGGAGCGACATTGGCCCACCTAATATGGTGCCCCTGAAAGAGAGGCCAACAAAATCGCCCTGTAAATGCCTGAATTGACGGATGTTAACACAGGTGGGCATTGGGAGAAAAAAAACATTTAGTAAGTTAATTTAATCATTTTTTAACTCATTATTTAGTCAGGAAAACAAAAACCAATATATTTTTTAGAATGAAGAAATTCAGAGACTTAGACGATGGGTCAATCAGGACGATGGGCCAGCATCCAGGAAGCCACGCCTCTTCTCAGCTTTTTGTTTTGTGTGATCACAGCTTGCTGTGATAACTTTTCCTCTATTACAGACTCTCTACCTCTCCAAGGAATGGATAATTTTCCAGAATCTTCATCATAGATCTATCCCACATCCGATGAATCGGTTAATGCCGCTTCGAGGCAGTGTACCGAGCTGCTTGGAATTTCTAACATTAGCAAATGAGGATTAAAAATTTCAATTAGCACTAGTTACAGCTATGATCGTTTTTCAACCGTGGTTGAAAATCTAGCATTATATGCACATTCCAAAACACTTATACATTTCTTTGCTCATCATAATCTGTTTTCTTTTACTGATTTGACTCCCGGTCGAGCATTTCGAGACTAATATTCTCTGAATGCCTCCTGTGAGAGGCGGGACTAGGTTAAGTTAAGTTATACATTCTCAGGAACATACATTGTGCCATGATAGCTAATAAACAGTTCATATATCACTTTAAAAATTTGAGAACGAGTCAGGTTTTATTGCTAGAAATAATACTAGAAACAGGTTTCTCGACAAACATCAATCTTAATTAAATAGTAAGTTTTCAACCGAAAATATGATGAATAATTAAAAGTAACGCCTACTTCCAACTAAAAGTTTATGATAGAACAAAATTTCATTTTTCTAAAACGTAGCAAAAGCTACAGTTGTAAAGTATAAAAACCGAGCCAATGCGAAAAAAAAGATTTTTTCCCATCCCACATTTGTTGAAAATCATAATTTTTTTTAGATCCTACAATTATAACGAAAGTTATTACTAAGTTAGTGACTGAGCTCTGTTGCCGTTTACTGTTCGTTTACAGAGCTCAGTTGTTAAATTGTAGAACAGTTGTTAATTTGCAGAACTTCTTTTGTCAAAAATGTTAAGCAATGAAGTGACATGATTTATGGTTTGAGTAAAGAAAATTAAAACCACAAATTTATCTTAGTTGAGATTTTTTAAAATTCAGTTTTGTTGTATTTAAATTGAAATATTTTAAATTAAAAACTAATTTGGATTATACGAAATTTTTTTTACGTAAATTAATCAAAACAGATATTTAACAAATATCTAAAATTAGATAAATGTGTAATACTAAACTACCTTTTAAAAAAGGCAGATTGCAGGATTTTATTGATATAATTTCATCAAAAAAAAAAGAACAAGGATAAGTAAACTGATGTAACTTATACTTATATGACACTGACAAACTTATATGTCAAATTTTGATTGGATAATAGTCTTGTATTTTTCATGCCTTGAGAGATACTGTCAAACAGAGTAAATCAGATAAATGTAAAAGAGTATCAGATAAATGCAAAACAGATAAATGTATAATACTAAACTACCTTTCGAAAAATGCTAATTTCAGGATTATATTGGAACATGAAAGAATTACCTTTTCTAAAACGTAAAGAACATTTCTCCATCAATTCTGCGTTTTAATACATAGCTTACTTTTTTTAAATTTCAATTAGTACTTCTTACCAAAGTTAATTGAGCATTATTGCCATCGAAAACGGTACTTTTTACTTTTTTTTGTACGAATTAGTACCATTTCACCATTAATTTTGCTTTTTTGTACACAACTTATGTTGTTATTTTACAGAACCTATAACAGAAATTAATTAAACATCATTGGCGTCAATAATAGCATAGCGAGTTTTTATATAACTCGTAAACAAATTAATACCATTGCTCCATTTTAAAGTCCATAGCTATTTTTTGAATTTCAATTAGCTCCTAATACCAAAATTAATTGAATATCATTGACGTCAAAAATGATACCACTGCTGAAAACGTTATTAAAAAAATCCACGATAAAATCGGCGGACATCAAACGCTCGCGTCAAAAAGTTATTATTCAAAAGCGAGATTCGAAAGTACCCTGCAATAATAATTTTCTTTTTTAAGAATAATCGGGATTTCAGAAAAAAACATAAAAATCTTTAACAATAATTGCTGAAAAACCACATGAATTCACGATGAAATCCGCGCAAAATCGAGTCTGACTTCAAGAGATTATCATTTAAATTCGAAATTTCAGTGACACTTTCATTTTTTATTTTTAGAAAAATGAAAAAAAGCTTCCGATTCAATTTTATTTCCACAAAATAATATGTCACAAGAATAAACAGTTGTTTTTATCCACAGCAATAGCATAATTTTCCAGCGAGGTACATTGTTTTAAAATTTTCCTTCGAAATTTCTCGGGTTTCACGGACACGGAAGTTTTGCTGAATACAGGGTTGCCACTCAAATCAGATTTCAAATTTCTCTGATTTTTCCAGGTTTTCCAGATAAAAATCTTAAAATTTCCAGGTTTTAGTTTCTTTGTTCTAATAAAGTGTAGGATGTGGGTACAAGAAAAGCGTCTATATTATAAAATATTTTATTCACAATGTTATTTTTTTAACATATCTTGAAAAAAATAATTTATTTTGATAATTTGGCAAGATTTTTTAATGTTTTGGTACGAAATTTTGAATCAAAAATCATATATTGACCAACAAAAGAGTAAAATTAAATATTAGTATATAGTTAGTTCTTAAAAAAAAAAATGTTATAAAAGGTTAAAATGAAATAGAAAAAATTAGCATTAATGCAACAATTGTAACAATTTGTCGATAAACATTGCTGTTAGCGATTGTAAAAAAAAATATGTGATTGGTTGGTTTACTGAGAAAAAATAATTCATAGATTTCTTTTAATGGTAATACAAAAGCTTTCAGAAAAAGAGTGCAATATAAAATCTATTATTATTATTAAATTATAACCAACTAATTTTTGGAGAATTTTATAATTAAGTTAAAAATTACTAATTAATTAATTAAGTTAAAAATACAAAAACATTTTGTCAAAATGGAAAAAAATTACCACGAAAGCATTGGAATAAACTTAAGCCATAAATGGATTCAGCCCAAGGACAGAATTTAAAAACAAAAGCTAATATCCTAATCCCTTCTTCCACCTCCCCCACAATCTTTTCTAAATTGCACAGTCCATAGCGGTCAAAGGTTTCCACATTCGTTTAGCAACAGTGGGAGAATTTTATGAGGCATTCTAGTTTAACAGAGCTGCAATGGAGCAAATTTTGATGCAAGCAAAGTATGCTAAATTGATGATATTTCAACTGCTTGGAGATACATTTCGTCTAAAAAAAGTGGGTATAATGGACGAAATAATTTAAATTAAGAAAATTAGTTAATAATTTAAATTAGTGAAATTAAAAAAATTTCCAGCTTTTCTTTAAAATTCCCTGATTTTTCCAGGTTTTTATCCCAAATTTCCCTGATTTTTCCAGGTTTTTTCCAGTATAAAAAAAATTCCCTGATAATTCCAGGTTTTCAAGTTTTTCCAGGTGGGTGGCCACCCTGTGAATATTTTATAACTTAAATAATTCGGAGAGGCAGTAGAAACCTTTTTCCCACAATATCTATATTAAAACTAGAGAGTATTGGTGCAGGTTTTATAGGTACAAAAAGTACTAATATAACACATTAGATTGTGTTATTATATTTGTATATTTGGTGCCTATTAAAACTGGACCTATTAACATAATAGCAGTGGTGTATGTTACAAAACTAATTAAGCATTATTGGCGTCATTTATAGCATCACAATTTTTACTCTTCTCCTAAACATATTAGTACCATGTCTCAATTAATTTTTCTTTTTAGTACTTAGCTTATTTTTTTATGCCAATAAGTACTTAATACCAAAATTTATAATCATTACCAAAAAGCATCATTGGCGCAAAAAAATAGTATAGCGATTTTTTACTTTTCTCTAAAACGAATGAGTTCAATTTCCCCATAAATTTTGCTTTTTAGAATATAGCTTTTTTTTTCAATTAGAGAGAGAAACCAAAATTAATTAAGCATCAATGGCATCGAAAAAGAGTATGGTATTTTTTTTTACACTGCCCTGAAACAAATTAGGACCATTTTTCAATTAATTTTGCTTTTAAAAACATAATTAAGCTTTTATTTCAATTAGTACTTTTTATCTAAATTAACTAAACTTCATTGGTGTCAATAATAGAATGGCAATTATTTACGGTTTCCATTAATGAGTAAGCACTTTTCCTTCATTAATTTTGCTTTATAGGTTATATTTTATTTCGAGTAGAACTTATTACCAAAATTAATTGAACGTTATTAACGTCAATAATAGGTTAGGGATTATGCTTCTTCCAAACGGAAAAGTACCAATTCTCAATTATCCATTAATTCGTATTTTATCAAATAGCTTTCTTTTTTATTTTAATAGTAGTTTTTATTTTAATAGTTTTACGTTTCACTGAAACGAATTAATACTATATTTCTCCATCGATTTTGCTTTTCAACACAACCTACTGAATTTTATATACTATGGATTTTAATGTATTTAGTTTTATAGAAACACGTTTTAAAAGCATAACTATAAGCAAAATAAATACGTGGGTTTCCAATTATTTCAGGAATACTAATTCAGTGACGTAGTCTACTAAAGTTCACTTCCACTTAAGTTTATCTGAAATGACGAATAAATTATAATTAAATATTAATGAAAGTGCAATAAAAACCTTTTATTTTTTAATAACGAGAGCTATAAACTAGCAGATATCAATGATATTGTCGTCAATAATAGCATAGCGAATTTTTATATAACTCGTAAACAAATTAATACCATTGGTGCATGTTAAAGACCATAGCTTTTTTTTAAATTTCAATTAACTCCTAATACCAAAATTAATTGAACATCATTGACATCAAAAATTATATCACTGCTGAAAACGTTATTAAAAAAATCTCTGAACGAATTAGTACTATATTTCTCCATCGATTTTGCTTTTTAACACAACCTACTGAATTTGATATACTGTGGATAACTCATTTAGTTTTATAGAAACACGTTTTAAAAGCATAGCTATAAGTAAAATAAACACGTGGGCTTCCAATTATTTTAGGAATACTAATTCAGTGACGTAGTCTACTAAAGTTCACTTCCACTTAAGTTTATCTGAAATGAAGAAAAAATTATAATTAAATATTAATGAAAGTGCAATAAACGCCCTTTTTTTAATAACGAGTGCTATAAACTAGCAGACATTAATGATATTGTCGTTTAAAATACTTGATGAATTAGAATAATCTACAATTTAATTTAAAACAATGGCTAGTTGGCATGAAAAGAATGGCAGCCAACGAAAAAATTCTTTTTATTTTTTCAAACATCTCTCCGGAACGATATATTGAAACTTTCTAACAAATGTTTGAATCGGGGGCTAAAATTACCACTTTCAGCCACTGTCCAAATTTCAGGACACTAACATAAATTGTTCTAAAGTAACACTTTATTTTATTTTTATAGATTACTTTAAAAATCAATTATTGAGACCTGTGTAGCAAATAAACTATGAAGTTTTCAAAGCATATTATTGTAGATTGTATCTTTTTGTAAATACATTGTTATACAGGTGGAATTGCTATTTATTTAAACCAGTGTTATTCAAACAATTGCTTTTTCGTCAAATTTAGTTCCATTCAGTTGAAGGTAGTTCAGATCAGTGTCTTTTATATAAGATAATTTAGATTAAAATTAAAATATGGATGCTATTTTGCCTGAAAATATTTTTCTTAAGTTTCGAAATTTATCTGACATCACATTGATAACTGAAGATGGTTGTAAATTTAGAGCTCACAAAATTTTGCTAGCTCAAACAAGCAGATATTTTGAGACACTCTTTTGCGGAAATTTCAAGCACTCTATACAGACTTTAGTACCAATAGTAAAAGGCGAAATATTACAAGAAATATTGTGTTACATCTATGAAAAGAAAGATATTTTAACCACGGACAATGTGTCAGACATCCTTCTGGCTTCAGATTATCTAATAATTGATGAATTGTTCAAAAACTGCAACACATTTATACTCAATGGTGGAATAACAGTAGACAATTGTATACAAGTCTTTAACTGTGCATGGAAGATCGAACTGGATGACATTAAAACCAAATGTAAACGATTTATTGAAATTCACTGCGAAGAAGCTTTCATGAATCCAATGGCAAATGTCAGGAATATGCCTTTACCTGCAATCAAAGAAATTTTGGAATGTGACAATCTTAATATTTCGGACGAATCAATTGTATGGAATATTGTAATATCATGGATAAAAGGAAATGCGGCAGATAGAATGGACCATTTTCCGGAGATTTTAAAATATGTAAGACTCCAAGAAATGGATGAAATTTTGATCAACAAAATGGAATTGCCTCCCGTATTTAAAGATAACCCTTTTTGCTTCGATTTTAGCTTCATCAATAATATCCAAACGGCAGCAATATCAAAGATGATGGAACAGGCGAAAGCTTTGCCTCTCTCTATAACTGGTTTACGCGGCCCTCGAATTCCGACCAGTATATACTTCATCTGTAAACAAGTCCCACAACGAAAAGCAGAACTTTTTATAACTTATGACTTTAACTTTGATTATTGGTATTATTTGGGGAAATTTCCATTGCATCGTGATGTGAACTATACTGAAATTTGCATTGCAGGGCAATTCGTTTACTTTTCTTTTTATAATAACCCAACAAGGATAAAAGCTTTTGATCTCATCCGTGAAACGTGGACTTTTATCAACAGTGTTCCACAAAGGCGGTCTTTGTACACTGCAGTTTCAATCAATGATGATCTTTACGCTTTGGGTGGTATGCTTTCCATGGTACAGTCTGTTGACTCTTCTTTTATAGATATCAACAACATTGGAAGAAATCCTGCTAACATCTTATTCAACCAAATAAATGCAGCTGATGTGGAAAACCTAAACCCAGATGATGACAACTCTCTCATGTTTGTAGATCTGTTTGATGATGAAGAAGCCGAAGATGGCAATGACAACTTGAATGGCAACCAAGGCGAAGAGACCAATGATATAAACGAAAATTTAGATCATGCTTTAGAGGATGAAGCAGCTTACTTGAATTCTGACCCGGATGATGAACATGAAACTTATGGCAGCGTTGAATTACCGGATGAGGAAGCAAATACTTCAGCCGATGAACCTCTTGATGACGAGGTCCAGTTTTCGGAGACAGACATGAATGGAACGCAAGACCTCCATGACGATTACCATGTTATAAGAAGCAGATACGACGTCGTGCAACGTTACAATAGAGAATCAAATACGTGGCAGTTGATGCACCCTATGAATGCTGCCCACATTATCCGAGCTGTGACGCTAAACAACATGATTTATGTCATCGGAGAAGGTGTAGATTACGAAGAAATGGTCTGCCAATTTTATGATCCCAATAGAGATTCATGGACTCTGATACCAACACCCGAATTCTACCGCACAAATTGTGCTGTTGTAACATTCTGTGGTAAATTATACCTCATAGGCGGACAGAACAGGTATTTTGCTGATCTCAGAAAAGTTGAGGAGTACAATCCAACTGAAAATTCGTGGCGGTTACTACCAGATTTGCCATACATTTATTTCGATCCCGAAGCTATAGTCATCAAAAATACAATTCTTGTTTACGATCAAAGTGCATTATGGGGTGAAAATCATACCTCTGTTACTTGGGACAGTGAAATGCAATCATGGCGTACAGCATCATTTATCAGTGAAGAACTGCTGACGGAAATGAGGCGCAGCCAAATAATTGTTGCTGAAAATCAGGCCATGTTGAAAGAGTTAATCGGGAAACATAAACGCAAGAGAAGTGTTTGGGTAAAAAGTGATTTGGAAAATTTAAATTTAGATAACGTAGAAATTTAAATCTAGTGATCAAATGTTAATAAAATACTTACTTTAACTGTTTGCTTCTTTTCTCTTTTACTTAAAGAAAACAGCATAAAACTTAGGCAATGAGTTTTGCGTACAGAAGAAATCAGCAACAATAAGCAATAGAAGTTAAAAAATAAATCATAAACAGAGGAACCAAAAACACTAATCAGCATAGCAACTTAAGTATCGTAGAAATCGTTTAAAAGATTTTCGAAGCTCAAATATTCAAAAAATCAAATATTTTCGTTTAAAAATAAATAATTGCGATTTTTCTTAACTTATAACATTCAGCGAGTATATTCTTAAAATCCACCTTTCTTATGAATTCGGATGAAATCCACTAAGTTCCATCCATCAATGTTTTTTATTTTATTATTATTATTATGTTTTGATTTACTTTACAAATGAAAAGAGGAAATTCTACTAATAAAATATTACACTGAATCAAAGAAAAATGTTCTGTTGGCAAATATTTTGTAGAAAATCGTATTTAAAAAACACAAAAGAAAATTGATGAAGTTAAGAATAACAAAAGTGACGCAGGACCAAATATTTCATACAATGATAGAGAATCGCCACCTTTAAAAATCCTTCGGGATCTCGGGCTAGAGGAAGACCTCCAACTAGATGGCTGAATGACACTGCTAAAATATTAAAGATAAACATCTGGAAAAAAGTCGCCATGGACAGGCGTTGGAGGCTACGTGTGGTTGAGGCAGCCAAGGTCTGTAAGGGGCTGTCGTGCTGAAGAAGAAGAAGATGATAGAGAACGACTCAAGTTAAGTTCTAGCAAGCTTTGGTGAGGATCATATGAATTAGTTCAGTAACAAAGCAGGAATAAAAAAGTGCAACTGCAGGATAGCTCGTCAAAGTTGTAATCGATTTTGCTGGTCCGATCAAATTAGAAAAGGTTAAAGCAAACATACTTTAATCATTAAATTAAAGTTTAGATAATATAAAAAGAACTTATAATATTTATGCAATTTTATTCGAGCAAAACACAGTTATACTACTTTCCATAACATAAAATGCTAGTTTCTAGAGAAAATTCAAGCAATTTTGAACTTTTGAGAACCCTACATGGGTTGTAAACGTAGAGGTAAATGTAACTCAGAATCTCTCAAAACGTCTGGTATCCGCAAACGAGACATCAGCGCAGAGAGGTGGCACTATTGATGATGTGTAGAGGCCAAAATCTTGTTTCTACCACTCTATATGATATTTAGAAATTGAAATTAGCGGTCAGTTACCCACACTAAACAGAATGAAATCAAAGTTGCCTGTGACAAAAATAAATCGCTATGTGAATCAAGGATGATCTAAAGTATTTTGTTATTTAAATAACCTGCGCTGAAAAGGTGACCAATTTTTGAGTTTAAGTCTGTCAATGTTCAATCACGTAACCTTGTAAAATTTTGAATCCCACCCAGAAGACAAGGGAACTTCTTATCGAACTAACCTTTATGAAGAACTTTTGGATGCATTTGCATTACTTGAAAATAAAAGTCAAGAAAGCATCATAGTTCGCATGCTAGGGGACCCTAATCCATGATCCGTTTACAAATGGAAATATTGTAGGGCAGCGCTACGGTCGGTGCTAGCCAGAGACAAAATTTGATACAAATCAGTTGATTTGAGACAAAACAGCCATCACTGGGATTCGAACCAGAGTTGGAGAGAATGGACCACACTATAGCACGGTATATCAAAGTGTTTAATGCTGCTCGGACTGAGACAACAAACACCGTATCAACAGTATTCTGCGACTTCCTGACATCTGTAGTGGTTATACTAAAAATGCTGGTAGTTATACTGATAAGAATGTAGAATAATTTTGCTTGTACAGTGAGCAAAAAAAAAAAAAGTTATCACCCGGAATAATTTTCGTTCTAATGATTAGAGTTTCGAAGCCTCCAATTCCAAGAGGTAACATTAAATACTAAATTAATTAGTGCTAAGTGCTCTTTAGAACAAAATTATTCAGGTTGACCTATGCCTTTCTCTTTTCTTTTTTTTTTGGCTTAAGTACACTGATTAAAATAGTTTTCAAAGTTTATTCTCATTTCTTTATTGACAATCCTCATATATTTAGGAGATTGCAAAAGTTCGTACTTAAATAAAATAAAAAAAAGCGATGAAAACATTTCATATTTCTACATTTTCATATTCATCATTCATGTGTTTTTCATTATGTTCTACAACTCTCTCTCTCTTAATGTTATACACAGTTTCAATTTACATAACGCACAAAAATTTGAACTGACAAGGTTAGGTTAATACATTTCTATTGACGTCGACATTTCTATTGACAACGAATATTCTTTTCCATAAACAAAATGTGGACATTTTGCATCAATTCTAACATCATTTCAGTTACTTACAATAGTTTACAATAGTTTTCTACATATACTTGTTGGACACACTGTTTTATAATTTCATCAATAAGCAAGACAATATTTATTTATATGCAATTCAAATTAGAATTTTGTAATCACCATAAAAATATTAGAAATATAAAACAAAAGATTATTTACAATTAAAACAAAACTAGTAGCAAAATCAGTTTGTATCAAAATTGTTTTCGAGAAAGTAAAATATACCTGATTACCAAGGCCTATTATTAATAGTCGTAACATCGCAATACTTTTACATTATAGTTACTTGTAATGATGGAGAAGTAAAAGTACGTACTTTTACTTGTACTTTATTTTTTTAACTTAAGTACTTTTACCTGTTTTAACATAACTTTTTTTTGGGGGGTGCGGGGAAGTACAAGAATTTGTAACGAAAATGACACAAAAAAAAAAATGCTTCCTCAGTAAAAAAAAAAATTTTTTTTTCAAAATTATTACTTTTCGTAATTTACAAATTTAATGTATTATACATCTAATTTCTTTTTCTAAACACCCACAAGGACTGTAATTTCTTGAAAGAGAGAGTGCGAGGCTGCTCTTTTGAACACTCAATGACTTTTTTGCAGAAGTCATTGAATAGCAGATTATTCCAGTAGTATTGGAACAAGCATTATATGTTTTCTAAAAATCAGTTGGGAAATGCAGCGTGAATACAGTGCGGCTTTCAAGAGAACTCCTCCACACATCAGTTTAGCTTTGTGGCGGGTACCATGTTTACGAGAAAAAGTCACTTCGAATATGGGTATGGGGAGAATAGTTTTGTCTTGATCTAGGCATAGGTCAGCGTGAGTAAACCAATCGACATCTTCATTTCTCCATTGCGCCCCCATTAGAAATGTGCTCTCGGTCGTTACCATAGACCCAGACTTCTAGTCTGGAGGAGTTCTCAAAGCCGCACTGTCCTTATGGTGTTGAAAGGTAAATTTTCAGCTCTAAGGATTCTAAAGAAAAAGTTAGATAATGTGAAAAAATTTGGACTGTTAAACTAAGTATGGTGTCTAAATACTATTTTTAGAAAGATAGTTCATCCAACTTTCAAGTATTTGAAGACTATGACATCCTGTTCTGTATGAATATCTTTGTGTGTATATAAGTTTCGGCGGCATGCTTCCTGAAACGTTCTTCCTAGAAATATTTCTTAGTATTAATAAGATAGGGAGGAGCGAACTATTGATGGTCTTATAAGTTCGGATCGGCGGTACCACTTTATTTAAGTAGAGGCACACGTTTTTTCCCTTTAGATAATTGTTTTCTTTTAACTAATTCGATGCATCTTTATGTCTTATTGATGTATTTTGAATTTGCTACGCCCATTAAAAATTAAGAAAGAAGAGCGTTCTTCTTTTTTTTAAGTACGAAGCACTAGACCAATGAGCATAAGTTGTTCATATTATATAGTATTAAAAAAAAGGTATGTAATATTAGAAAGTCTAATTGTTTTTTTCGATTTGAAAAAGAATTTAATCCATTTGTTTAATTTTGACAAGCATTATTTTTGTCAACCATGAGTGACTTTTTCTAAATAATGTATTTAATGTTACTCAACCAAACATTTTTTGATTTAAATTATAAAAAATATGCCTCATTTAATTAAAATATGGCTAAAAATTATGCTTCAATTAAAAAAAGTATAGTTTTTTTATTTTGAATAAAAATAATTTTTTCGTCTTTTTCGGATTTCACAATATAAATATTTAGTCCATCAAATGAATAAATTTAAAAATAAAACTTTTGTGTTTCATTTTTGTTTATGACTATTATGAGTGGATTCAATATGGCATATTTATAACAAAAATTACAAAATTCTCATCATTTAAAATTAAAAAATTATTTAACATTTATAAAACGAAATATATTTTTTTATTTAATGGATTTCAACGGGTTACCTGCATATGAGTAATTTTTTTTTCACTTATTTCTATAAACAAAAATTATAAAGTTTATTGGATTTTTCTAAAAAAAAATAATTTAATATTACAAAAGTAGAAATGAAATTTCTAAAGATTTGGTGGTTTCAAAATTTAATTAAAACTCCTTTTTATATGCAAACATTGAATTTTCATTTCTGGCTTGGTTCTTAATACTTCAACAATAACTATTTCAACGAATTTTGTAACATTTTCAAGCAATTTAAGGTTTTATTCATTTATGTTAAAATTTAATGCATTTTATATTTAAAATATATAAATACATATATTTTTAATGAACTTTAAGGTTGCTTTAAATTGTGCTATAAGGTTCAATGAATTTTGGATATTTCAACGTTAACTATTTCAATGAATTTTGTAACATTTTCATGCATTTTAAAGTTTTATTCATTTAAATTAAAATTTAATGCATTTTAAATTTAAAATATATAAATACATATAGATATTTTTAAATTTTTTAATGAATATTAAGGTTGCTTTGAATTTTTAATTGCTTTGAATTGTGCTATAAATCGTTGCTTTTTTTTTGTTCTGTAGTTGCACTTTTTACTCGTTGAATTTTAAAATCAAAACTTTTTAATCGCTACTTTTACATTAACCAATTGTACTTTTACTCATTACTTTTAAAAGTAACATTTCCATGCATGTAACATATATATGAGACTATTTTTAATCTGAGGAAAAGTAAAATATGGCGAATAGTAAATTCTTGATCGCAACACTCGATTAAACCATCTCTGGAAAATACTGGTTCCACGTCTGGAGACTTCATTCTTCTCATTTGCGTGCGAATATAATACGTTTCCCTCTTACATATTACTTTTCTTATTTAGAGTGTCAAAACTATATTTTAAAACGATATTTATTATATTTTTTGACATTATATATACACTATACATATAATGTCAAAACTACATTACCTTTAAGCATTATGTTTAATGCAGTTATAAGTTACATATAGCTTCCAACCTGAAAATATTGTAATCGATTTAAAAATCAAGACAGAAACTAACATACTTCTCAGTCCCATGACTACCCACATGCTAAAAGTGAAACCATGCCTAACATTGTCATTCTGCTAAGTGTCACCTATAGCCTATTTTGACCTGCCAATAGTTAAAAATAGTAAGAGCTCCCATTTTACTTTTTAAGAAAATTAGAAATTTACGGTTTTACAACCTGTTTTTCCTTTCTTCCAAAGTGCAAACAAGTAGAAAGACTATTAGAAAAAGTAAAAGCATTTTCATTTTAGAGTTCACTTAAGCTTCAAAAAAAAAAAAAAAAAAAAAAAAAAAAAAAAAAAAAAAAAAAAAAAAANGAAAAAAAAAAAGAAATCATGCTTGTTTATAGACTACATATCTTCTATTTTTTGCAGATTTGTGATAAAATTTTATTTTCATATTTAAAGTCGAAGCAAAATGTATGAATTTTTTATTTCTATTCCAAACTATTAAAATGCTATCAAAAATGTACAGAACTGTTTTGTCCCACTAAATAATGTCTATATTATACTTTGACAAATATTTTTTTTAACATTTAGTATTATTTTCCAAAATGTTATAATGAAATTTTTAATTTGAGACTTACATGTTATACAATTTTAATTAAATCTAAGCATTTAATATTTGGTTTTTTAACTAGTTAAAATGTTAATGAATTCATAAAAAATATATATGATATACTTTCAAAATTGATTGAGACAGAAATGTGAGAATTGAAGAACAATAAAATGACATCCTCGAACGAAATATCAACAACTAAATAGCTCTATAAAGGATGTTCAATTAATCTTGTGTAGTCATATTACAGGATCAGACAAGGTTCCGATGGGGTACTTTATTGAAAAAATAATAGTGGATCTTAACCCTTTGCGCCGACTGTCACAAATATGTGCCAGCATAAAACCCTATCAATCAGGATAAAAAAGATAAAACTGGTAATCAAAGTATTTCCTTAGCAGTTTAATTGTGGGCGGAGTTATAATTGTTTGATTTATTTAACTCACCATTACTTTGTTCAAAATAAAACTATTTAGTTAGGTATACTTTGAATTAACATTGATTATACATATGATTAAACTAACAATAATTAATGTAAAAGCAAAGTAAGTCTGTCAAATTAGAAACGACTACATTTAAGTTACCATTTTTTATTTAATTACGTCCTGATTCTGATTTTGTACGAATGCTTTTCTGAATTACCCGTCCCCAAGGGATTAATGTGGTTGCAAAATTTTTGCATTTATGGTTATTAACGGATTTAACAAATTTAATTTAACATGTATTTTACGACCATTCGAATTTAATAGTTTAATCATACATGGAGAAGACCTGGTACTTGAAATGCTTTAACACGTTGACAACCGTTTACCGTTTTTTATTTAATTACAACTTGATTCTGATTTTCCACGAATGCTTTTCTGAATCACCCATCCCCAAGGGGTTAAAAGTCTCATCGTTACATAAAGGGTTAAAATAATTTTGACCACATCTACATATAAATAAATTAAGTAGATGTATAAATGCATTATAATCCCACTAAGATGCGTCTAAACTCTGCCCATAATTTAAAAATATTTCAAACTATGCTCGTAATTCAGTTGCTATTTCACTACTTCATGAGAAAGACATTTTACATACAATATATTTTTTATGAATGCTAATTTGTGTTGTATATATTTTACTCCTCTTAAAAATACGCTAAAAATTAAATGCTTTTACTACCAGTTTTTTCCCATTTCTGGATACCACAGTTTTTCTCATGACGTAAAGTCTCTTAATGACATCTAACCTTTAGCTGTAACAATTAAACTTTTACATTTATTATTAATAATATAAAACTTTGTTAATAATTATTAATAACATAAAACATTTATTATAAAAGTTTTATACACTCACAAATATTTTCTCTCACAATAATTAAGATCCTTATTGATATCTGATCTGAAGTAATAATTATAAATATAATCAAACTTTTATTATAATAGTTTTATGTATTCATGAAAACCTCTTGTGTTACCCAAAACTTCAATACCTCAAAAGTAAACTCTCTAAAGCTATAAATAAAATACAGTGTTAAGAACACTTTTAATAAAAAAGATTATCTAAAAGATACAGATAAATATTATTTGATTTGTGACTTTATTAACAAATGTTGGTAACATAGTCCAATTTTTTCCACTACCTAAAAGAGATAAAAAGGAAAATAAGTAATAGGAGTGCTAAAATTAAACGTCTTTCACTATGACTTACATAACATTGAACAATTTTAAAAATTTAATAGATCTATTATAAAACTATCTTATTTGGACACAACTTAAAAGTTTACTGCTTGTCCTTATAACAAACTTGAAATCTATATTTAGTGTATTTACACACTTATAATTAATAATTAACAGATGTGTAATTTTGAATTTAAGTCAAAAGGAACTTTTGAATCCAAAACTAAGTCTATCAAGATAAGCTCTAATTTATAAAAGAGTTGTTTTATTTAGTATGTGAAAAAATTATAAAAACCTCTAATGGTTTACCTGATGATAAAGGGACCATAACCTATGATTGACAGCAATGTCAACTTGCTCTAGACAGGGGATAAATGATATTAAGGGATACTCTTTTAATGTATGACTAGTGGTTGAGTAAATTCAAATTGTCAGGATTTCAATCACCAGCACTTCTAAATAATTCAAAATCTTAAGTAATACACCAGTTTGTTACAGTTAAGCCGTGTTGAGCCTTTTAAAAAGTTGGCAAAATGTAATGGAAATCTGCCAATTTTAGTTTGTAGTTCCCTACCATTTTTTTTAAATATTTCGTCTAATCCGAAAAGTTGGCATCTCCTGATTGATGCATCTTGGGTGATATTTTGCTAGAGCAAGCAAAGAGTACAAATCAGCCAGTCATAATTATGATATGCTAACAGGGAAAACACTTGAATATTATGAATAATATTAGACATATTTAAAATATATTATATTACATATTCATTAAACCAAATCATTATGACTTTTAATTTTCAATGACTCTGTCAATATTTTGCAGTGCAGCAAATCTAACTGTAGACACTTAATGATGTAATAACTAGGATTCAAACTTAAGGTTGCCTTAATAAGAAGCAATCCTCTACTCCTCAAGACAAGAGCTAATCCCTTGCACGATTTTTTTTTTTTTACAAATGAGTTCAGATCAGCCTTATAAATATGAACCATATAATTATTTTTTCTTTTTTTCATCAGAAAAATGTTGGGAACTTCTGTAACTTGCATTTCATATCATTCTGTTCAAAAGTTACATACCAGAGATACCCAAAAGCATTTAAATTGTACTAAGGATTAAACATACATAGTAGAATTTGAAATCATATGCAAAGTGCAAAAAAAAAAAAGATGTTCATTATAACAATTGATGCATTAAAGATTTACACTGATCATTATCCTTAAATATTTATTTTTAAATATCAACAAAATTCTAAATACAACAATGAATTAATATTTTTCATAAGAAAAAGAATTATCTCAGGGTTATCAAGTCATGGCAACTTAAGGGCAGTGACCCGCAAAAATCTTTCTAAAAAAACATCACAGAATGGGATCAACTTGAAATATATAACTTCTAGCCACCCCTGGACAACATCCACAGGTTTTTTTTTTTATTTTTAATTTCCAAGTTTAAAACCTATTCGGCACCTTGGCGATTATAGCTGGCGCGACAGATCACGATACAGAAATGTCCCCATAATCTCTGCTCTACATTCAGAAAAACACTCAACTTACTAGATTTTAAAATAATCATTTTTCCGACTTTTTGGGAGGTAAATCGTCTTTATGGTAAATTCTAGTAGACTGGAAAACTATTTTTCTTCTTTCTTCAGGTGTTAATGAAAGAGGATCGATTGTAGGCGGGCGATAAATCATATCATAAATAATTCGACTAAATAAAAGCAGAGCTGCACCGCCAACACAACCGTAATAAAATGTTTTAGGATACCTATGAGAAAACGGAATTTTTCTTGATCTTTTGAAAAGTGGCTTAGGACGCTTTGGATACTCCATTATAAACAGAGGTATACACGACTGTGTCTTTGAAAATATAATTGTTTTAGCCCTTTAGCGAAGCTTTTTATTTGAAGACACAAAAACACAAGGCAAAAGTTTAGATACTCGTTGACTTTGGTTGAATTGATTAATGAAATGGATAATTTTGATTTTCTTACATGCTTTAGTTCAGCATTTAGCTTTAATGGATAATAATAAGAGGGGGAATTAGGGTTTGAGATTAAAAGTCAAACTCAAACAAGTTAGGTCAAAGCGAATATAGTTTTCCTAAGTCATCGAAAGCAAGAAGTCATTGTTTTTGACGTCATCGTTAAACTATGCATGAGATTTGAAAGGTAAATATTGCTATCTTTTATATATTTTTCATTCAGTCTTGCTCTTTTATCTCCTAATTTCAAAATATATTTCTTACTTACCTTTCTATTTCTGTCTTTAATGCTATTTTGTGCTCATTACTGTAATGCTGATTTAGCCTTGGCCCGATATAACTTTTGATGCAAATTTGGGTAGTAGTCCTTTTTGCTTTTTCCCCCCCGGCCCGGATGTTTATATATACATGACTGTCATCATTTGCTTCAGTTGAGAAAGATGGCATCCGCTTTCTCAATCTCTCAACTGCGGTTGAGTCTTTGCTATAAGAGATGGAGAATTAATTTTGCTAATCTTTGTAGCATTTATTTTCCGTTTTCGTTAAGTAACTTACATTAAATTTGCGTATCTAATGCACAAACATTTTATTCTAAGTTTACTATGGCTACTTGTAATGGCGTGAGAAACATTAATGAAATTAATGCATCTTCTTCATACAAAAATATTCTTGGAATACCATTGCGAAGAGAAATTATAATAGGAGTTACTGTTATATTTCTCTTATTTATAACCTTTGTCTGTACCTATCTACTGTTAAGCGATAAACCTAACAAATTAAAGTATGTTAATATTTATTCAAACTCATTTTCTATCAAGAATATAAATTCTTCAGTTGATCCTTGCTCTAATTTTTATGAATTCACCTGTGGACTATGGCTTCATAATGCAAGTAGTGATTTAATGCAAGATAAAGTCAATGAATTTACTCTTCTTCAAAGCATTGTGAATCAAAAACGCATGGAAATTTTTAAAAATAGTATTCCTAGTTCCAGTTTTCCTCAAATTGTCAATGATGCTTTTAATTTTTACAATAGTTGTCTAAATTTAAATAGAAACACTTCTTCTGATTTAAATTATATCCTAATGACATTTGAAAAAATGGGGGGATGGCCGATGCTGCAATTAGAAGTTTGGGACAAAAATGATTTTGATTGGATTAGTGGTAGTTCCTATTTATTAAAAAACATGGATATTGAGTCCATATTTGGTGTTCGTATTACTGTAGATGATTATAACACATCTTCAAATATGATCTATATTACCATCCCTGATGTTGGAAAAGATGATTATTCGTTAAAAGAATTTTATAACAGGCAAATGCTGTATGTTGTTTTATATACCTTAAATCCAGATGCTGATGGTGAATATATAATTAAAGATGTTGGAGATCTTCAAAAAATTGAAACAGTATGGCGTGATATTATTGTAGCAGCAAAACAAGATCCGACAAAGAATGATCCTATCAGAATCTCATTACATGATTTGAAAAAGGAAATTCCCGAAATTGATTTTGTAAGCTATATTAATTTATATTTACGAGACATGTTAGGGGAGTTTAGGTTTAATGTATCGGAAAAAGATATGATCTTAGTTCAAGATTTGAATTATCTTAAAAAAGCAGTTTCCATTTTGTTGTCAGATTCATTTACTAAAAGGGATTTAGCAAATTTATTCGGATGGCTTTGTGTCCAAAATTCATTAATTCTGTTACCAGATGTAATGAGAAACTATGCTGAGGCGAATCAGTATGATTTACAAGAAACAATGGAAACGATCGAAGATAGATGTTACGAAAAAACTACAGAAATTTATGAATGCAGCTTTGATTATTTGTTTGTGCAAAATGTTTCTCATGATGGTATTGCTGATAGTAAAATTTTAGTTCAGTACTTGAAAAATGCCTTTGGCAATTCATTTGCAGTTTCTAACTGGCTTGATGACACCACCAGAAATGCAGCTACACGTAAATTAAATTCTTTACAAACTGTATTAGGTTTCAAAAGTGTATATGAGCAAAAGAGTGAGTTTGATAATACATATAAAGATTTTCCACATGTATCTGAAAATATATTGGAAACATTTTATAAAATTAAAAAGTATTTTGTGTCTCAAGCAATTGACCAACTTCAAGTTGGCAATAAAATCTCGATGGACCATTATCTACCCAGGCCAATAACAGATGTTAGTGCTTATTACATACTTCAAAGGAACGTGTTAGTGGTTCCGATTTCTTTATTTTCTACTCCTTTTTATTATAGTCGAGCACCTTGGTATTTAAATTTCGGAGCTTTAGGTGCAATTATTGGTCATGAAATGATGCATGCTTTTGATAAACATGGATGTCGTAGAGATGAACATGGTAGACTATATAATTGGTGGACAAATAAATCAATAGAGAATTATAACAGTTACTCTAATTGTTTCAAAAAGCAATTTATTTCATATTTTGATGAAGATAGTTTACCTCCGGCAGCTTCAACTTTAGATGAAAATATGGCCGATACTGAAGGTCTTCACATTGCTTTTAAAGCTTACAAACAATTTGTAAAGGAAAACATTCCTGGGGGTAATTTTCCAAATTTAGAACAATATTCTCCCGACCAAATGTTTTTTATTTCTTTCGGAACACTTTGGTGTTCAAATCAGAGTGGTAAGCATAAAAGCACTAATGATGTTCATAGTTCACCAGAATTTCGTGTGAATAGTGCAATTTCTAATTCTGAATACTTTGCACAAGCATTTAAATGTTCCGAAAATTCGAAGATGCACCCTTCTGATAAATGCCACTTATGGTAATTAGTAAATTAATTCAATTCTTGTTTATGATCCTGACAGGGATATTTTCATAACGTGATCTGTCGTGTCAATTGAATTCTAAATTTGCAATATATTAGAGAGAAAAAAAGGAATGTAGAGATTTGCCTGAGGGTGGCTATGAGTTATATCCTTCGTGTTAGTCTCCTTCTGTGATGGTTTTTTAGTTTCTTGCGGGCCATTTACCAGAAGTTGCCAAGACTTACCACAGGTCACGATATGGAAATCTACCCATTTTGAAGTTTGTTATATAAATTTGTGTATTGCTGCTGATAAATTAAACTTTTCTTCTTTGAATAGAAATACATTTTTTTAAGACTTGTTCATAACTGTCAGCTTTTATACTCGTTGATAATATTTCTTGGTAGCAGTGAAATATCAATTGTAAACATGCTTTTTATTTTACTAAAATTTGGAAACATTTTCAAGTTAATGTCAGATATTTTAAAAGTATTTTTAGATTTTAATTATATCTAATGGTATTAAAGATTATTTTATTGAACCCACAATCAAATATGAAAATGGATAAGAAGTTTTAAGTAAAATGTAGAAAATGTTTCAGCTGCTGTGTTTCTTTGCCTGCTGTTATAGGATATTGAATAAAAAGACATAGCTATATGTTTTTTTTTATTAGTTAGTCATTAAAGTTTAAATCAAGTTATCATAAATGTAAATTTGATTTTTGGAAAGTATTTAACTGTATTTAAGTTATTATTTGTGTATGGATTATTACAAACTATCAGCCAATCTTAGAGTTCAAATGGGTGACCTCAATTATGCTAATTAATTTATACAAGCTTTATTTTAAGTAACAGTATCGAACACAAAACTTAGTTTCTCTTATTACATCTATTTCCATCAATCTTTGACATACAATCTTTGGCCCTTAAAATATGTGATGAATCTGGAAAATATGGACCCTATAATTTAGTAAGAAAAACAGTAAAAAAATTGGACTCCTTAAAATGTTAATTTCATTGTATTGTAGTAGTTTTGCACATAATTTTAAGCCAAAAAGTATTCCATGTGAAAAATGGTTTAATTAATGTTTTATTTAATATTGGTAAGAAAATTATGAATTTTACAAAATTTAAAAAATAGTGGTCAAATTATTCTTGTGAAAAATTGTCAAAATTTAAAGATCGAACTTTTTGTGAAATTTTATTATTTAGTAACTATCATATTTGACTAATTTTAATCAAATTTTTTGATTTGTCATTTAAAATTACATAGTTTTATGATAAAATAATTTTTCTTACTGAGCTTATCATTTGTTAACACTTAACAATATTGAAGCTTTTGGTAATTTTTTTTTAAAGCTAGCTTTTTATATATGATTATTATTTGTTTGTTCTAAAAAATTGAAATTGCATTTAGGTTCTAAAACCAAATTTAGTTCAATTCGAATTAATTTTTTCTAAATAAAGAAGTAATGAAATTTTTAGCTAACCATATTTTGATAGCTTTTGATGTAGAACATGTTAATTTAAATGATTAAAATTTAATGTTTTACATATTTAATTACATTTTTTTGCAGAGATCACAGCCTTTTAATCACACCTTCCTACACGATGTACGTCTAAAACATTTGTTAAAAAAATTAAAATAAAACTTAAGTTTTTACTATTTTCATTTAAAGACTTGTTGTTTATCTTTAAATTTTGTTGGCATAAATTTGTTTAAAGTAATGAAAAAAATTCTGAGTTATAAAATTTTTGTCCCTTATATTTTAAGTTTTACTTATTTTATGGAAAATACGAATTTATTTTTCTAATTTCTAAAGTGTTAATTATTACTTTGCAATATCTAAAAAAAAAAAAAAATTAATAATAATATAATAATAATAAGCAAATAAAAAAGACATAATTTTTTTTTACATTTTTATTAATATTTTAGTGTTTTATTTTTGTTGTTTTGTGAAACAGAGACAAAATTTTTATTCAATTTAGAAATAACTATTTGAGGAACATCTATTGCTTTAAGCAGAATTTGACTATGGCAAATATGTTAAATATGTTATCCATGCTTAAATTCATATAATAGAAAAATAATGAAGATCTGTACATCTTTAATTGACCTTTCATATATTACCAATAAAGATGCAATTTATGTAAATGGAGAGTCATCTCACNAAATTTCAAAATTATTACAAAAAAAAAATCAGTTGAAGACAGAAAAAAGTTCATTATATCCAACTTCCTCACTTTTTTGGTTCACTATATCCACAAAAAATAACATTATGCGCGTATAGCAAAGACACGGGACCTAACATTTCGTTCACTATATCCGGGAGTTTACTATAAACCGTGTTCACTATAGCGGGGTTTGACTGTAATAGAAAAATAATGAAAATCTGTACATCTTTAATTGACCTTTCATATTTTACCAATAAACATGCAATTTATGTAAATTGAGAGTCATCTCACAATATTTATCATCTCAATATATTTATTTTCTCAATATTATTTTATTAAGTTTTTACATGGAATGCTAAATATTTATCATTTTGTAATATTATAATAATTCATAACAGTAGTTATAATAGTATATTTACCAAATTTAAATTAATAATTTTTTGTATAATGTGCCTTTTATTAAAAAATAATAATTGTTTTTATTTTTGTATAATACTGAACCTCTATCAATTTTTAAGTTTCTTTTGCCATTTTTGATTAAGCTTTTTCATCCATTTCCCGTGCAGCTATCATTTACTAAAAAAAAATTTAAACAAATCTATCTTATGATAAACCAAGTGCTTATTAATTGAGATTAGAATAAAATATATTCTCTTTATACTTTTTAAACACTAGTTAAAAATTACTAAGTTAAGATAAGCCTTCATTCAAAAATGTCTTATAAAATTTATGACACCACAATTTTTTTTTAAAGGTATCCATTAAAATTGTTTTCTTATTTTCTGCAGATAAATCGATATTACAGTGTTCTGATAACTGTCCTACCAGTTCTTGCAATTTATTAGACGGCTAATAAACTGGGAAAACTGGTAGCACAGTTATTTCATTAGAAGCAAATATCGTTAGGAAGTAATGATTTTGTGACTAAATTACTCATGCAAAATTTTTAATTACATCTTATTCCGAAGCTAGAAGGAGAACATTTTGAACTCTTATTTTTTTGGCGATATTTCTCTTTAAATTAAGATTGATTTAAAATTTAATTTGAAAATTAAACGATTTGTTATTGACTACTTGCCTTGAAAATATAGTTTGTATCAATAGTCATTCAAATGTTATGTAAGTTCTTTGGAGGTGTTGCAATTTGTTAAATATGCTGAAAATCGAATGATATGAGCAATGCCTTCTTAAGTTATTTAATTCCCTTTATTAGAAAAAAAAATTTCTTGTAAGTTGTAAAAATAATTAAATTTAAAAGGGAAATCATCAAAATGTTTTTTTTTTCTTCATATATTCAGATAATCCTTATACAAATTTATAAAATGTGCCATAAATTTTTTTTTAAAAATTGAAGGGTGGAGTTAGCAATGACATGGTTAAACTCACCATCAAAATGTCTGTAAAAAAAATTTTTTTTTGGGGGGGGAGGGGAAAGAGAGTAAGGGTATATTAATACTATCAACTATAAGTTAAAATTTGTAATGCTTTAATCAATCATCATTTCATTTTTAGATTATTTTATTTTTATGGTTTCCAAGGACGTATGTAAGGTTTAGGAACCAGTGGGATCAATCTTCTTTCAAAACCTGTTGATATTTTTTTCTGTATGTCCAGTTAATTTTTTATGCATATAATTTATAAATTTATAATTAGTGCAAGTTTCTATGTTATGTTTCTCATCTTAAAAAGTTCAATTGTTTGAAAAATCAATTATTGTGATGGGTTATAGATACGTAAATTGTAAGAAAAATTTATTTAGTCTAAAAATTTAATTAATTATAAAACTAAACTATTATTATTATATGTATTTGTGCATTGTAGCGATGGGAACAAACGTAGTATAAAAATCTTATGCTTACATACAAAAAGTGTGTTTAATTTCAAATCATTGATTTTATCATGGGTGTATTTTCAAATCATTGATTTTATCATGGGTGTATATTTAATCACGTGTCTAGTTTTTTTTTCTCAATAGAAAAAAATATAGCAGCAAAAATAATTTTAAAATTAATTTTTTATGATTATTTACTTCGTTCATTCTTTAAGTTGGAGTTTTTGCATGGAAACGCAATAAAAGACACTTTCTTATAATTTTCAATTTCACTAACTTACCGTTTTTCCCCCGTCCTGTACCAAGTAAGAGATAATAAGAATAAGAGATAGTTTGCTGCCTGTGAATTGTGTGATGCTAGTTATTGAAACAATTTTGTATTATTTGCTTATTGTTTACCTGGAAATTCTTGAATGAGACATAAGATTAAGCTTATCAAAGAAGAACAAACAAAAATAGTAATTTTAAAGGAAAATGGCTGCTCTATTGTAAAAAAGATTTGTCGTTTTCACTGCTGTGGGTAGTTTAGTACATCTGAGAGAATTGTATGGAATTAAAAAGCGTCAAAAATTGTGTGTATGTTTAAAACAGAAGACAACAAAACCTAATTCGAGACCAGCTAAAATACAGAAAAATCTAGGTTTATCTCTCAGTTCTCCTAAAGTTAGACAAGTATTGTAAAGTTATGGATTGGACAACAACAAATTCCAACTTAAACCCTATTGATGATATCTGAGAATATATGACTGGATAACTCACGATGTTTATGAGAGTACCTTCAATTTCTGACAAAGACTCAAAACACAAAATTTATATAATATCCGTCAAATCTCACCAAAGAAAAATAAATAAATTACCTTCATAACTTTATAACGTCTATGCTAGATTGAAAGCATTAAGTTTTCAAGAAAAATGGAGATATTACCCATAACAAAATATTTTTAATTCTTAATTGAGTGATAACGAATTTAAATTTTTTTCATTTTTGTTTTTTATTGGATTTAGAAAACTAGCTATTATACTACGTCTTAATCACATACTAATTTAATAAGTACAAAAGTTAATGGTTTCTTTAATTGTATTTCCATGGGTATATCTCTAGTCCTTTATAACTTTATAACGTCTATGCTAGATTGAAAGCATAAAGTCATAAAGAAAAATGGAGATATTACCCACAACAAATTATTTTTTATTCTTAAATGAGTGATAACGAATTTAAATTTGTTTCATTTTTGTTTTTTATTGGAGTTAAAAAACTAGCTATTATACTATGTCTTAATCACATACTAATTTAATAAATACAAAATTTAATGGTGTCTTTAGTTGTATTTCCATGGGTATATCTCTAGTCCCTACCTGAAAAGAAAATCTGTATAAGGTTTGAATAGCTCCTTACTGGTTAAGAAGTCTTTCTCTTTTAAATTTTTTTAAAACGTTCTTTTTCTTTTTAGGTAATTGAAGAAAAAAATCATTATTTCATGATGGTACTTGAGCATGATTCGGTGTCCATATTGCTCTATACAAACATAGAAAATATGAACGAGCTCAAAGATCTTTTGATGAAAGGTGAACTGAAAGCTGCTATCGTCAATTCCGAGCTTATTTACCACACTGATCTACTGATGTTAGCATCCCACAAAGCTCTGTACAATGCTAAGAACAAATCTCTAAAAACAAAGTCCATTAACACCGAACTTCTTTACAATCTTTTCCCGTCGAGAAGTATTAGAGACTCCTTAAAAACTTTCGGCACGCAAGATAGTGCCACCTCAGCAATATTTGTCTGCTTTGATGAAGAATGGGTATTAAAATTGAAAGATATTGTGAAGGGAAAGCTTTCATCTCTTGACAAAATAAACGAACTTGTGAATGAAAATGCTGTCAAGAAGTTGTATAAAATTCCAGCTTCTATGACTGATCAAATATCTATTTTAAATTTTATAATAACTAAAATTTCATCCAAAGAGTTGTTATTCTGAAATCGATTATATTGTGTTTGTTGAAGATTATTTTCTCTACTTCAGTTCCTGAATAAATTATATTCGAAGAGAATAAGGAGTTTAAGCTTATTTCATGTAAACGTTTTTAGTTTTATTTATTGTCATTATTTTATAGAAAATTACAGATTTAAGTGAAACGACGATTACGGAATAATAATCCACAAATATGATAGAAAAATGCTATCTGTATGTGTGTTATAGTACTAACACAATTCTCACTTGTAATTGGGAGTTTTTTCCCCCTTAAACAACATTTAGTTATTTGCTCGAAAAGAATTTATCATCATCAAAATATAGAAGAAAAATATCTTTGAATATTTGGCAGGGTTTGAAAAAACCCAACCCGCGCGGGTTTTATTGAAAAAACCCGGGGAAAATTGGGTTTTTTCAATTAGTGCTCATAAACTACTTACTGTGAAAATATTTTCATGTCTTAAATAGTGATGTATAAGCTTAAAAATATAAATAAATCCAGAAAAGTTTATTTAAAATATATATATTATAATTAAAATAAGTTTAAAGAATGCACTATCACTAATACATGTTTGAAACTTTATTCTTAAATACATAACGTTTTACAATTTTTAACTGAAGCACTATAAAATATAAATGCAAGAGTAATATAAAAGGAACAAGTTTATTAATCTTTTTGTTTTCGTTTGTTGTTTATGTATATATATATGTATATATTACTTATTACCAATTTATAATCAGTAAAAACTAAAATGTCATCTGACTTTTACCTTTAATAAAATTAAACTGGAATACATATTTAATGGTCTTCCATGTTTTTATAATACGATTAATAGAAAGTGAAATTAAAATTAAATATAATTATAAAGAGTATCAGTTACTTGTCCCATTTTTCAAATATTTAACCTTAGAAAAAAGACTGCATTTTTAGATAAATTTTAACTTTATAATTTTAAAAAACATATTAATATAAAAATTACAAAACCAGAAAATTAAACTTTTAATTTGTTAATTGTTGTTTAATGTAATAGTTTCACATTTTTGTTCATTTATAATCTTTTTTTAATTATTCAATCGTAGCTACAGTACATTTCAAATTATTTATATTTAAAACAATAATATTCTGTGTTGCTCTCTTTCAATAATAAATTTTAAAAAAAAGTATGCTAGAAAAAGCATCGATTTTAATAAAATTTTAAATTTTATGAGTCACCACGTTTTACATTTTTAGTCGCCTATGGCAACCCTGCATTCTTTGCATTGACTTTCAATTGTAAGCTATAAAAAAAAATTATACATAAATAAATACGTGCTATAAAAATTAACAATTTTTTTATCAATTTTAATAAAACTTTTAATTTTATTTGACACCACATTTTGCGTTTTTTTCGCCCTTGGTAACCGTGTTAACGTTTAGTCTGTCTCTAAGTTTCATTCATAGTTTACTACAACCACTATTACTAGTTGACTGATCAGGAAAATCTAATGGTATCTTGAGATATTTGTGCTGAACAAAGAAAAAACACAGCAAACTAATCGCCATGGTAAATTTTTTTTATTTCTAATGTTTGCATGTACTACAGATAAATTACACTATACAACAAATCTCAACTTAAGGACTTTCAACAGTTCAATCCCAGCTAATATTAAAATGACCAACTTAGTAGTTTTCAGAGAAGTCAAATTTTAAAATAACATAAGGATTATTCATAACTCCCCCTGTGGTTCCAGAACAAAAAACCAAGACATGAAAAAACTAGTCTTAAATATAAAAACAATTCAAGTTTTAGCCCTTATACAGTTTTACTGTTTGTTAACCATTGGTTATGCAGCATGTATCAATATTATTATCCAGTTCCTATAATAGACTAGAATTGTATACAGTATTGACAGCATATGTGATCGTTTCATGTGTGAAGATCTTGTTGAGCTTTGTATAATATATATATATACAGTTTAGAAGAAATTTGAGTCCGTTAGCGGACCCTTCACAAATTTGTTTATCTTCATTATTGTTTTGTTATTCGAATAAACCCTTCCAAGGAGGGGGGGGGGAGACAAATGTAAACGAAGTAAGTTATGTCATCGGCAGACGCTTCTTCCTTTATTCGTCGGAAATGAATATTCTGCGTTCAGCAGTATAGGCTAAATACCAAACATTTGTATGTTGTGTCTCTAATTTAGTAGCAGAAATCGCTGCTTATTTTTGAAAATTTCTTTTTTTTTATTCTAATTTTACAGTGGTGAGCATAATCTTGCATGTCTTTACAATTTAAAAACTCATTGAAAAAGTTTTTTGCAATAACAGGACCTTATTTGCACAAATTCACAAGGTTGAAAGAATGTGACTTAACGTTTATTTTATATTCACAAATTCCGAGTAATTTTTTCACAATTTTACAAAAAAGACCTTTCTCAAAATGTCTGGACAGACCCCTTATTATATATATATATTAAAATTAAGCTATTTTCTCTTTTAAGCTATTGACTCTATTTATACAGATATATGTAGTGTATTAAAGATTCATATATTTTATACCAATTTAACATGTTTTCTGGAAATCTAATTCTGCAGATTAGTTTGAATCCACTTTTATTTCTTGCAAACTGATGCAAAATACTCGATTTACGAAACGCATTATGTCATTAATAAATAATTTTACGAAAGATGCATTGTTCACTTAAAAATACTATCTCCCATAGCGTTTACGTCACTTTTTCGTAGTAGCTTTAGTTCCTTAAGCGTATTTCCTGTATTCTAATTTCAGATAATGGCTTCATACCGGAATTTATTTTGCAAGATTTTGAGCTAACCTTTCTAATGAATGAATGATATTCTTATTGTAGTTTATTTTTACTGTTATTTTTTTATGTTCACAACATTTGCTTATTTACTTATCTGTTTATTTTTTTTCATAATTACTTTTACATTTATTTTGTTTGTTTTTTTTGGAAACTGTTTTCTATTTTTTATTCGATTTTATTAAACAACAAAACAAGTTATTCGATTCTATTAAACAGCAAAGCAAGACAAGAAAAAAAAAATGAAGGATATGAAAACAATGACTTGATAAAATATGATAAATCTGTTAACCCAAAATTTTTAGCCTCTTTCCTCTGGAATGTTCTAGTGATCGAGCAATGGCAATTAAGTTAATTTTATAATTTTAAAAAAATCGAAAGTGAATGTATATATACAGGGTTATTCATAATTCCCTCCGGGGTTTCGAAGCGTTATAGTAAAAAAATGAAGACGAATATGGCAAAAAAGAACGTAAGAAATTATTCCGAAAGTATTCAAGTTTTAATTTAAGCAGTTGCCGGTAGATGGCAGTAANTATATATATGTGTGTGTGTGTGTGTGTGTGTGTATATATATATACCTTTTATCCTAATATTCCCCTGTGCATTTCGTTTTTATTCAGTGCCTTTCTTCTTATTATTATCCTATAATGTGCTCATGTAAAACATACCTTTTTCTTTATAACTGTTCAACTATAATCTAATATCGCTCCATTTTTACTTACAAAGCTTTTTTTTTTTGTATGGTTATTATCTTTTGAAACATCAGAAACTGATTTTTCATTAATTTTAATGAGATATTTAGTTTTTGTTTATTAACTTAAGACTATGACGGTGTTACGGCACGCACAATTATTGCCTACCTTTTTTAAGCAAAGACTTTCGAGTTTTGTTTCTACGTCAAATAAAACAGAAAGTGTGATATTTAACTAAAAAAATATCCATAATTGATTAGTGCAGAAAAGTGCAATGAATAAAAAAGCCACATTTAATAATAATCAAATTCAATAATATAAACAATAAAAAAAGTATGATTGTGTAATATTTGTAGGCTTCCATATAAGCGTTCTGTTCAAATCTGTTGCCTGTCACGCTTTTGATTCATAGTCATAATTATTAAACAGGATTACAGCGCCATCTGTTGATCAGGCAGAAATTCTTTACATTGATAGTGTCTTTTTTCTCAAAACTAATTTTTTGGTAATTTTCAACCATTCTAAATACAATATCTCAAAATATTTTTGTTCAAATTATTTCAAATTTTTCGTGATTGATTACTATGCCTTGGTACTATTAACTGGTTGATTAAACTATTATTTTATATTTTACTGCTAAAATATAAATAATTAATTGCGATTTCTGGCCNTAATGTTTTTTTTTTTTTTTTTTACAAATAAGTGTCGATATTTGCTGCAAAATATTTAAATATTAATATGTCTAATATTTAACCTATTTCCTAACTTGAGTTTTGATGAATATTATAAAGCACGGACAATAAATAAATAATAAGCCTTAACAAAGTTATGTGATTTCGAAAAAATAGTGTTTTTATCCATAATTTTTTTTAAAAAAATTCATATTTTTTCATTTTTATATACATATTTTTTAGTGTATTATATATACATAAATCCAATTTTGAAATTACTTGATTAACAATTTCAAAATTTTGTCTCCAAAGGTATTTGGGTACTGTAAGTATTTGTTTTAGTATATCAATGATTGAAAAATACTACTACTACTACATATGTGTCAATACTTTTTTTAAAAATCTTTTTATGAAGTTTTAGGAAGCATAACTAGCTTGCAGTGAACATGTGCCTAAAGATGAAAAGAATTATAACAAAATAACATTTCTGAAAGTTAATATACATAGATATAACAAATGTTTATGTGCTCCGAATGACTAAATACAAAGAAAATGTAAGTAAATTGTGCCACCTATACTATAAGTTCTACATGGAATAAAGCCGAAGATTTTACTTACCCAGAAGAATAAAAAGAAACTAATAAAACTATTGGGTTTTTTTTTTTTTTTTTTTTTTTGGAAAGCTGAAATTGTTTGGGACTAACATTTCTTTTTCTTGAAATTGACTTCCGCTTGTTTGTAAGTCAATCCAGGGATGCCAACTGATCCGCTTTCTGGAATAGTTTTAATAAAGTGGTAGCAAATTATATAGTAAAATTCGTTACAGAAGGATAGTTACGCTTACTTTTTAATAGAGTAACCAATTAATTGATGCTTTAACGTTGCATTTAATGATACTTATAATTTTTGATATTTAGTGGTAAAATATTACTTATAAGGAAAAATACTAAACTAAAAGTAACTAAAATTTCGCTATCACTGAAAAATACTATTTTACAACGCGGAGCAAGTTGGCATCTCTGTCAATCACCAGTATCCAAATGATGAAAATTTGTCACTGGTATATTGCATTACATAATTGCCAATTAAAAATGCCGGCATTTGATTTGATTATCAATACGAAAAAATTAGCAAGTAATAAGTCACGAAAAGTAAACCATCTTTTTTTTGACATAGTTCGTAAGTCAATCAATTATCAATATACAAATGATGAAAATTCGACATTGCCATATTGCATTAAATAATTGCCAATTAAAAAAATTGCCAGCATTTGTTTATTAATACGAAAATATTAGCGAGTAAAAAGTCATGAGTCAGAAATGAAATGATTATACTACCGCCCTTTTCGTAAAGTTTTACTTTACACAACGATGACAATTTGCTACGAACAGCGGATAAATATTTTCGAATGATAGTCTTTTAATGTATGATTCTCAGTCTAGTAAATTCGATTTATCGTGTTTTTATCGCCACTACCTCTAAATAATTTAGAGGCTTATATGATATGCCACTTTGTAACCACTTAGCCGTATTGAGCATTTTAAAAAGTTGGCAAAATTAACTGAAAGTCTGCAATATTTCTTTTGAAATTTCATTTTCTTAAAAAAAGATTTTTTTTTATCGAATCCGGAGCAGTTGGCATCTCTGCTTAACATTAAATACAGAATGATTTATAACTCTCCTAAAAATCGAAACACATTATTTGGACTTGGTGCTTGTGTATAAAAACACGATTATAGTCACAAACTAAATGCAGGTGATTACACAAATTTTCATAAATACGAAAATAAATTAACTATTGAATTTCCAATTTGTCAGGCATTGATTTTTTGGGCTATTTTCAAGAAAAACGGCTCTAATAGCCACAGGCTCCCGGTTATTATTGATAGAAATCCGATCAAATAAAACAATCCATCATAAGAGCCGACTTGATCTCGGAAAATACCTGAAATGCAAAAGAAATATGTCTTAGTTAAATTTTAATTAATCGAGAAGTAAAGTCTAAAACAAGCCAGTAAATTAACATAACATAAAATTTCCATTTTATATATGTTAATTTTTTTAACAAGATTTTAGATTTTTAAGCTATGACCTTTGGAAGAATTTTTTAATTGTTAACGAAATTCAACACTCAAAGACAATTGAATTCCTCTCCTTTATAAGTTGACCACTTGTCCGAATAGATTATCAAATTGCTGCCATACAACTGTTGTCAACTATCGAGATACGTTTTTTATGAGTTTCATTTCATTTTCTGAATTCAATATAACAAAAATAAAGGTTCACCACGATCGAAACTGTACTTTATTTTAATTTCCTTATAATAATAATAAAACTTTTGAACCATACGTCACTATAGTGACTTACGGTTACTATAAACATGTTCTTATTTATTAGATCATTTTTATTTGAATATTTAGAATAGTAATAGATTTTATGATTAAACATTTATTATCGATTAACACGTTGAGCACCACGTCAGCCATAGGTGGCTGACACTGGACTTTCCATTTAGGCCGCGTCAAACACCGGTGGTTGACACTGAAATTACAATTAGGCCGCGTCAACCACCGGTGGCTGATACTGAAATTACATTTAGGCAGCGTCAACCACCGGTGGCTGACACTGAAATTATATTTAGGCTGCGTCAACCACCGGAGGCTGACACTGACCTTTCACATAGGCCGCGAAAAACAGCTGGCTGACAGCGTATAACATGATATCGAACTATAAAATTTACACTCTTTTATGAAATTGCAGAAAATGTATTCAAAATTTACTTAATTATTGTGATTCTTGGTTTAATAAATTCAATTTAGTAGATTTTTATCCACCACTATTTCTAAACAATTCGTAGTGTTATATGATTCGCCACTTTTTCATATATGTCCTTATATGCCAAAAGTCTCAGTTGCCATTCAGTCAAATACAAATGAAGAAGTCCAGATCAAGTCAAGTCAAGTCATATATGTCATGCTAAACCTTTTAAAAGAAGCAAAATCTGTCTAATATTTGCAATTTTAGTTGGTAGTTAATTACAGTTTGGCTAGACGGGCAAGCCATGTAAAATTAGCGTGGTGTTCAACGTGTTAATTATATTGAATTTTTTTTCCTATTACTTCTTACAAACAACTTAAATGTACATAGATACATATATATGTATATAACCTATCAATTGTGCTGAAAAGTTTTTAACAGAGAACAAAATTAAACAAATTAAGTTTACCACTTTAAGCTACCACTTTAAATATTTTGGAAAGCTAGGACTGCCGAGTTGGCAGCTAATTTTCAATCCAACGGCCTTAAACGATTCGCTCTTTTTTTAAATATTTTCCTCGTGTCTGTAGTTGCTCGCAATTATAATGCAGGCTTTTATTTTTTTAAAAATTTGTTACCTGAACTTATAAAGAAATCAAAATTTATTAAAAAAAATACATTTTGATTTAAAAAAATGACCAACAGAAGAGCGGATTGTTAAAATCCACTGATTTGGAAAATACTTCCCCGGAAACGGAATTAGTATTCAGAATTTAATTTGTTTTATGAAGAAAGTAAATTACTTAAATAAAACTGTTACCTATTACTGGTGGTATACCAAATGTTACTAGACCGGATATTAAACCCACACATCCAACAGCCAATGACTGCTTCGTCTGATCAATGTACTTGTAAACCAGTACCGGAAAATGTACGAACACTATTCCCGCTGTGATTCCGTACAAGACGAGACATGCCATGTACAGCCAGAAGTTGGTAGCAAAAGGAAACAGTGATGTAAATAAACCTTGGAGGATGAAAGTCAGCATCATGAATATCGGAAAAGACAGAATTTTCTTGTCCGTAACCCATCCAAAACAAAGACGACCTGAAATAAAGAAAACAAAGAATTATTATTATTATTATTTCTAATAGCAGGATTAAAAGACAATTACAGCAATAAACACAAAGAACCATATAGGCATAGAGAAAAAGAGAAGCAGCTATAGCGATATCTATGAATACAGGAGGCCCCTAACCTCCCACAGTAAAGTAACACGGCTGTTTATCAAAGGCTCTATTGTCGCATGAAATGTCTTTTTGCGAATAATATGCAACTTTCATAATTGATGAAAGTTTGCAACAGTTGTTAGGACAGGCCCATCCTATCTTTATCTAGCACCCTTACTGTTTATTCTGAAAATTGCGCAAACCGTTAATATAAAGAAAAGCGTTTGTGGTCTAATTTTTAAATATTTAAAAACTTACTCCAATGCAGCATTATCTGGTCTCATAAAAAATTTGCAAAAAATAGGAATGAGGCATTGATTTTGACAATTTTTATCTAGGTGGGAAAATGTCTCCAAATTGGTGATTTTTTTTAAAAAAAGTTTAATGACTTTTAAAATATTTTAGTCATTTGCTCGTTCTAAAGACCAGATAATTCTTTATAGCAAGATGGCATATGCAGTTTGAAATTATAGCTTTGCTTCAGATGTAAGACACTTAAACTGTGGCGTTTTCATTTTTCTTGGCAAAATAGCTTCGAAAACCCACGTTAAAGCTTGGTAGAAGATCACCATCTATAATGACTCGTCCCAAATTCCAGAGACTGCAAATGGGACATGAGGAAAAGGAGCAATTGTTTCGTGAGACAAGCATGGGCAGTGGCCCACATTTTCCATCAAAATCAGTACGCATCTAATCTAGTAATTATTATCCTCTTAATGACACGAAATTATGAGCGTAATAGTTTACTAGATTGTAACTATTATGCTCCTAAATGTCACTAAAACACATAGTTTAAGTTTTAAAAAAAATTGGAATACAATCGATAACACGTGTCTTGTTGTTTCTGAACTGCTTCATTATGTTTATGCAATATACTGTGGCATGTGACATTTTGCGACAAGGAGATGAAATGTGTTAATATTAAGCAGAAAAAAATTACCATCCTTATTAATTTATACATTAAAGTTTTTCTATTTTTTCTTTAAGAGGCCTCTACTCTCGCCATCTTGGAGTTTAGATTAAATTTTAAATTTGTGTTTTGTTGGTTCTTTTTTTTTTTTTTTTTTTTTTTTTTTTTTTTTTTTTTTTTTTTTTTTTTTTTTTTNTTTTTTTTTTTTTTTTGTACTGAACAAAGTTTTGATGATGTCGCATTGTTAGATAGAACAATACCTTTCAAAAAAAGAAGAAAATGAAGTAGTCGCTTTATCAGATTAGGATAAATAGCGCTTGATAATTTTTAGAACTTCTTTTAATTTTTTCTCAACACTTTGAAGCAAATAATTTTTTGGTTTTAAATAAGTAATTTAACCCCTTAACGATCGGTTAATTTTCAAGAAAACGGTCATAAAAATAACTATTTTTTTGGCTTTTGTATTTGTATTACGTATTTGATTAGTGCTGCAACTCCAATCCTATATTTATTAAAACTGGGTACCTGGGCCGCACAGCTGCCCCTATCCCATACATCATGAAATATTTTTAAAAAACATTGAGTTAAAAGCATATTGGGTTTAGCATCATTATGGTAGCTATACAAGAATTTAAATACTTTGCTTAATAAATTTAAAGTTGTGGGTTGAAGTTGCAAAATTAATAAGAATATTTTAAATCAATTAACAAATCTATTGAAAAATGTTTATATAATTAATAAAATAAATATTAAGAGTTTATTAGAGTTCATATGAAAGTTCAGATTTATAATTTTGTTTATGCTGTTTCCATCTGCTCTAGACTATGGTTTATACACTGTATGTTGATTCACTAAGAAATTTGTAAGATTCACTAATATCGATGATTCACTAAGAACGATGATACACTGATGGATGATACTCTGATGGATGATAGTGCTGTAACTAGTTTAAAATAAACTAACTATCTACAATTACCTAAAAAATAACCTGGTACTGCCATCAGGTGTGTAAAATGAGAAATAAAATGTTTTCCGGGCAAAAGAAATGAATTAGTTTTATTCTTATTGGCGCGTTATTACTGAGCACTCCAGCCCGTCAATATCACGGGAGCGAGAAAAAGTGGGCGAAAACTCACCCCGTCATTTTCACGGGAGCGAGAAGGAAGGGGTTAAAACTACTCGTTTCTCAATTTTCAGATTTTTTTTAAATCTAATTTTATTACAGTTTAAACTATTGAAAATCAATCTGGATTACGTCAGAAAATATTTTTAATGCTAATTGCACATAAGCAAAAATGCATCTAGTAAAAATCTAAAAACAAGCAACTTTATATTATTTAACTACGAATCAAAAACTGTTGATTGCAGAATTTTTCGGCATAATTTTGTCTCAAAAAAATTAGTAGGAAAACTACAAAATACCACACGCTTTATATTTCGAATTGTGATTGGGCGGCGGCCTTGTATTTTGCATATATCGAAAGATACTGGCAAATAATAAAAAAATATCCCTCATCAGCTTGCTTGTAAAAGTTAAATAAAGAGGATAAAAACCATATTTGAAATCACCCCTTCTCAACTCCTTTGTCAGTTGAGTACAGTTAAGAGAGGAAGGGGATCTTAAACCTTTATTTATTATTTTTATTAAACATATTTTTAATTCTTATTTCTTTATTTCGTACTAATGTAGGTAAAAATAAGTGAAAAATATTAAATTTTGCAATTTAATAATTTATGGCTATGAAATACAGCATAAAACACCGGTGTCTTTTTATGCGTTAAATGTAAAATCTTCCAAACACGGCCCACTTCTGCGCAATAATTTTTCAAATTTGCACTTACTTACTGATAGCTAGATCAAAGAGAAACAGTAATAAATTTTTGAAATTTCTTTAATCTATAAATTAAGCTATTGATAAATTTTTTGAAAATAAATATAAAAAAAGTTTAACTACTTTTTTTTAGATTTTATATTTTAACATAGATATAGAATTCCGATAATCTAACAGATTTTTTTAGTAATAACTAGACTGCTTTTTATAATTACAAAATACCAAAATATATCTTACTTGTATTTAGAGCGTCAGAAAATAAGGGTTTTAAGGTTCGTAATTATTGCTTCACAGGTAAAAATAAGTTTAGAGCTTAAAAAGTTTTAATGAGAAAAGAAGTCAGATATAAAATTCAGAAGCATTTAGTTAAATTTATAATTTTATATATAATATACAGGTCTCGCCCTAAGCATTCGCCACCTCCCCAAATGCGATAAAATCGTACATTTAGCGAATAAAATTGTGTTTTGACGAATGATTTTTTCCACTGTAAAGAACAATATATATGTAACTCAATCCTCAAAATTACTTCAAAAAAATTTTTTTAAACAAATCACTATTTTTAATTCGATTACAGTAATTTTCAGTAGATGCTTCACATAACCAATTAGAATCGGGTTCAAATAACGTAAGCCTGAAAGAAACTACAGTAAAATAGTTTTTTTTATGGGAAAATTATTGATCATGAGAAATTGCTAAGATTTGCATTTGGCGAAAACTTTCGAAAATTGGCGAATACTTTTGTTATTTAGATAATTTACTGGTTAATAATTTGAAATCTTTAGCGCGGGTCCTGAATGTATAAAGTTAATTTTACAGTTAGAAAGAATTTTAAACGCGTGAGATTTTGAAACGAATTTTAACACATATCGTCATATCGAGTATCCCTTATGATTGTATCTTTGGAAAATTAGGCGTTTCTCTGACCTTCAATTCGGTATTTCGAAAATATTTCTCTGAAAATATTCCACCCATTAACCTTGAACTATTCGGAAGAATATTGTGTAACTTATGTTTTTAAACAATACTTTTAGCCTAAATAGATTAACAAAATAATAAAGACATTTTAGAAAAATTACAAGTTAACCATGTAGAAAAAAAATACCTTGTATAAAATAATGTCGAAGTGTAATTATATATATATATTCTCGTTCTGTGTGAGTGTGTGTTCTATTTATAATCACTTCTTTTTCTCGATTACTTAAAAAACGAATTTTTTCTCTTCCCTTGATAGGGTATTCCTTAACGACTTTTCGAAATGTATATTTTTTATAATTTTTGTCAAATGAAGTCACAAAAGTATGCATTTTGGGTTTTGCACTTTAATATTCAAACACAAGGAACTACAAAATCAACAAACATCAAAACTTGTTGGTCGTTTAAAAATGCATTGTGTTTGTTATTATTATGTATTATTTTGTTAAATAATAAAAAATAATTTGAACTGTCTGTTGAACGAGCGGAATTGACTTTAATTTAATTTTAAGTATAACCTTTATCTATCCAAAATTTTGACTAAATCCTCTATGTATTGAATTTTTGAAAAAATTTAAAAGCTATCCGGCATTCATTAACCCTTTCGCGCCGACTGTCACAAATACGTGACAGCAAAAAACCGTATCAATCAGGGTGAAAAGATAAAACTGGTAATCAAAGTATTTCTTTAGCAGTTTATTTGTGGGCGGAGTTATAATTTTTTGATTTATTTAATTCACCATTACTTTGTTCAAAATAAAACTATTTAGTTATACTTTGAATTAACATTGATTATATATATGATTAAACTAACAATAATTAAAATAAAAGCAAAGTAAGTCTGTCAAATTAGCAACGACTACATTTAAGTTACCGTTTTTTATTTAATTGCAACTTGATTCTGATTTTGTACGAATGCTTTTCTGAATCACCCGTCCCCAACGGGTTAAAGCACTAAAACTAACATAAGTACTTTTTGCGTTGAAGTACTTTTCTTCAATTTTTTTAGTGGGTCTCTAAGCCTATAATAGTTTATAGTCCAAAGATTTTCCCAATAGTAATTTTAGTTTTAACAAGTCTTCATTGCTTCAATTTGATCGTTTTTCAAATTTTTATAAAAATATTTTATTTTCAAAGCTTCTCAAGCCAAAATTTTTGATGGTCCCATCAAATTGATGGTTTATGTTGGTCTCAGTGCGATTCATTATGGCCTAACATCATTTGATGGTCACCATCATCCAACATTTTCCGTTATGCGTTCATGGTATTTGATATGACAACAAAATTCCATCATTCCATGATGGAAAATTCTACTTTAATACTATGATGGTTAACCGTCAGGAGAAGTTTGATTCTCATGCACCAATAAAATTCGTGATGGTTCCAACTATACGTTTCCATGATGGTTTAATGGGAATTTTTGTTGGTTTTCAAGAATATACTATCAAAACAATTTTTTGTGTGTGTGTTGACCCCTCATAATGATGGAATATTGTTGGCACATCAATCTGAATTCTTACATTTAGGAGATTGTGGCTCATGATCGTTCCAGCATTTGATTTCTATGAAACTATGCTGTAAATTCAAGATAGTCCATAATGGTACGACAATGCTTTGCCACGATGGTAATTCTACTAGTAGAATTACCATCTACTACTTCTTACTAGTTTGCTCAGCAGGACTATACCATCAAAACAAGTTGCTATTCTTACGTTGGACCATCAAAAATTCGCGACCGAATTCCTACATTAAGGTGATGGTTACTTACGATGGTGACCATCAAAAAATACAATAGTTAATGATGGTTATCATCAAGATTATGTTGATCCATCAATGAAAACCAACAAAAACTTTGACTTGGGTTAGAAGGAAATTATAAGAAAGTATCTTCTGAAACTGTGTTAATTTTTTTTAATACTTATTTTCTTTTAAACGGACATAGAATACTAAACATCCCAGTATCAAGCAGAACATACCACAGAAGCTGGGGACCTTTGTAATTTCACCTCCTGTAACTGAAAGCCTCCACACGGTTTTTTGTAGGTAGTCCTATTAGACCACTATAAAGGTAAACCAAATTGTGAAAGAACCATTTAATATGAAATCTATTAAAAATTAGAAAGTGGTAGAAAGTATATGTCTAAAAATTTGTTTAATTTATGAATATAATTAGTTTGTTTTATTTACTTGTCAACCACCACAGATTTAATTCTCAAATACATATGATAAATTTCTCTCAAGTACTTTTAAAATAGAATTTGGGTACTTGCGCGCAAGTGGTTTACTTTTTAAATAATCTGTGCGGACTACTTATAAGAAACCGTGTGGAGGCTTTCTAATGTAGGAGGTGATGCAATAGGTGACATCAATTTGTTTCAGTGCAGATTTTGCAGCTTTGGCGAGAATTTGTTTTTAAACATACTGTAACAGATTTTTGTTTGTACATTAGTTTCGAATATTGAATATTTATTGAGCTTACCGACCAAATCACCTACTGTTAATGCATGAAACAGATATTTCTCATATTCCCCAGGTATTCCTTTGTCTCTGCTGTAATCGACTACCACAGTCAGAATGGGAAGGAAAACCCAGAAATAGGAGGCAACTCCTAAACTGATTAGAATGTAAACTGGATTTCTGTAAAGGAGTACGATATCTTTCAAACTTTGAAGGAAATGTTCCGTTAGATCAGATTCGTCTTTTTTCTGCTGATCCGAAACTCTCTTGTTATTGGAATCCGATGATTTTTTGTTCTCACTCCCATTTCTGTTCTCATTCCATTTCTGAAAAAAGAGAAGAAAATGAATGGACAAAATAAAAGAAAAAAAACATGAAAAATTAAATTATACTCTCTCCGTCTTAAATTAGTCGTTACATTTAATTTATTTCATTTTATAACCGTCGTTGGACAACAAACCCAATTTTTTGAGTTTACGACTACTAATGTTCAACTCTGTAGCCTTGTAACTTTGAACTTAATCCAGAAGACAAAAGAATTCCTATAAGAAATTGTTATTGGGACTATGGGAATAATTAACAATTGGGAGAAATTTGCCTTCGTAGAGGACTTCTTGATGGAACTAAAAGGTATTTGCGCCACATGATGAGGAAAACCACGAGCACCTTCCACGGTTAGCCTGATGGCGAGAGGACTGTAACCCGTGATACGTATACCACTGAATATATCTTACGTCAGCACTGTGGCTGGTGCAAGCCGGATGCGGAATTCGAATCGATCAATATATAGAGGTAATATACAGGTGTTAAAGGGAGTAGCCGTTTTCTAAAGTAACTAGTGTAAGATTTTACATGTTTAAAAGCCCAATTAAAAAGTATTTAACTTGGCTTTATTGGGCTTTAAATTTTACATATTTAAAGCTCAATTAATTTAGTTAAAATCCCAATTAAAAATGATTAAATATACTGTTGTGCCTTCAAATATAAAGAAAAATTCGTTTAAGGTTTATATGTTTCTCTATTAAGTTCATTTGAATCAGTTGTACATATATATTTAGTCTACACGTATTTCATTGGTTTTTTCTTTCGTTTGGCGCAAGCCCGGCAATTTTCAAATACCTACACTGCACCTGGCACTACTCGTTTTTCTTCGCTGGGGGGAGGGGGAGCAGAAATGAAATATTAATCTGGGGAAGGAAAAATAATCAATGTATGTAAATTTTGCGACGAAAATTTCCAAAAACTTAAAATGAATTTAAATTTTTTTTGTAGTAAAACATCTAACATGTTCGTATAGAAGTTTTCACATAAAACTTGTTAAACTTTTAAAATATAAAATATTGTATAATAAATATATAGAAAATAGACTTGTTAAACTTATTTTTAGATATAAAATATATACATTGGATATTTTTAAATGAAAACAATAATATAGCCTTATTTTTTGTGAAATTAAAGGAAAAAAGTATGAAAATACCATTTTTACGCATATTAAAAGGTTAAATCACAAATTTAAAAGTATTTTAATAAAAGGTCGGACAAACGAAAACTAAAAATAAAATAAAAACTCATTGTAATTAATTTAAATAATTTATCTGTCACTGTTTAACGTTTCATTCTGAATGCGCATTAAAAAGTTTATAGATTAAATACCCTATTAAATAGTATTATACAGTATTTATACCAATTTTAAAATTTCATTTTTATAAAAAAAAGAAATTAATTAATAAAATTAAAATTGGAGGCATCATCGATTGAACATTTTGAGTAGCAGATCAATAAAAATACTTAAGAATGTAATTTTATTTTAATTATTTTAAAATATGTCTTCTTTCTAAAAATTAAAAAAAAATTATATAATAAAATAGTATTAAATTAAGGATAACCGCATCTAATTTTGAAATGGTTATAATGTGTAAAAAGTTTCATATGTTCAGATAAAATGATTTATCTATTATTCCGAAAAAAATTTTTTTGGCAGAAAGACACACGTACTGAGGAGAGAAGGAAAGAACATCAATGCATGCTCCGGGATTCGAACCCGGAACATTTCTGATTTGAGGTCCCTGACCACCATACGTCCGGTCGACTTTACTTTTAAAAAAGTTTCGTCGATTTACTCGCAGGCATGCCGCGTGCGCGTAAAGTGCATGAAACACTACTACTTACATCAGTATTCTGCAAGGAATCTATTTCGCTTGTTGCGTTCTCTGTGATGTTATACAAAGTGCACACAACATTGTCGTTTTCAACAGATGTTGCCGCAGTGCTAAGTCTATGCTTTCTGGAAAACGGGAGTCTGAAGTCTGGTAATTTACTTTGGGAGCTGCGGACAAGACTGAATACGTCCATTTCATGAATGGAGCAATTACTTAAGGAACGAGCATATTTCTTGTAATTTTCCTCCGGAACTTCCTTTTCCGGAATTTGGGTAAAAATATCTGTCCCATTAGCCTTCATTGAACTTTCTGGAAGAAAATAAACACGTAAATTCCTCACACAACTGAGGGATAGTTCATTAAATGATAAATTTGGCACTGTTTCTAAGTTTAAAAACTAAAAAGATATGGACTGATGATAATTAAATGTTTACAATGCACACTTCTTTTTTCTTAATGAATGATTTGATTTTTTTTAAAAGATTTTTTTCTTATCAGAAATTAAATTATGTTCGAAAAATACAAAAAGACGTGATAAAAATCAATGAGATAAGTTAATGGCATTGTTCTTAATTGTAGCTTACATTTCTTTTATTATAATTTCAGTTTTAAGAAGCGAGGTAAATATTGCTAAAACACACAGAGTATCTAAGATTTAAAAATACCACAATTTTTATTTAGGCTATAAGATGTCTCATTATACTTTGTTATTTAATGAAAATGCTGGAAACTAGCATTTATCTGTAAACAATTCAAAAGGACATTTTATTTTAAAAATGTTTACGTTGACTAAACGGTGGCTTATCACTATATTTTTCCAAGTTCTTCAATTATTACAATTTAGTTTCTTTTTTCTCATTTTTCTCCTTTTATTCTGTTTATTCATTCACTTTTTTTCCCCCAAATGGATCGTGGTTATAATGCATAGCGCTTCTAAAGACTTTACGTGCAACAATAACTGAAAAAACATTTTTAACACGTTCACGCCGGGAAAAGTGAAAATACTGGTACGGGAAAAGAGATAATACTGGGGGAAGAACTATTTCAATATTAGATAATATTCGGGAGGAGTTAATCTATTCTCAGCAATAACAATTCACTCTAAGGATATTTATCACGGCGAAGAAGCAATTCAATATAAAAATTGCATCCGTTAAAAACAATTGGTAGTTATGGATTTTTATTATTCCCGGAAAAAAACTAAAAAATGAAATTTATTGTTACCAGTTTTTACTCCGGTGCGCTGCCAAGATGAGACAAACTAGCGTGACCCACCGGTGGGTCACCCCGGCGTGAACGTGTTAAAACAGCGCGTTTATAACAACACATATTGTGGTACAAATTATAATGATGAAAACGTAATACTATGATGATGAAAACGTTATATTGTAAGAAAATTTGGAATTGTTAGCTCTAATGACATCGTTAGATAGTGTACCAAAACAACTTAAGCCGCTACTTCTAATGTTACATCACTTTATTATTCTTTCTTAATTAAAGTACAATTAAATACATTAAGTAGGAAGTTGCATTAACTTTATGTATCCTTTTTTTTATCTTTTATTGGAAGCGAAAAGTCGAAATAGTGAATTTTTCAGATTAAGAAACTTTTTTAAACATTTCAAATACGCAGGTTATAAATTTAATATCAGCCTTGCCAGCTTATTCGGCCAGTTTCTTGGCCGAATAAGCTGGCTCTCTTCGGCCTGGAGTATTTTCCTCAATTGTTTATTTAGGTAGCAAAATTAATTAGTTAGTAATAAGTAGCGATAATCATAAATAGTGTATTTATCTTGAAAGGAAGGTTGTAATAAGATGTTTTTGCTTCTAGTGATTTATATTTTTCTGCAAATTTTCGGAAATTAGAACACCTCATAATTCAAAGATAGAAAAAAACACAATAAACTTGTACATTTTATAATTTTGTTAGTTTTTAGTTCTGGCTACATTTTGAAATTAAAAAAAAATTATTACTGGTTAGTTTCGTTACCACTATGAATATTGTGATGATCTAAAACAGTGGTTTCCAACTGCCGGCCAGGGAAGCCTTTTTTTGTGGCCCGTGAACTAAAATATATTGGTTGTTATTTTTTTGCGGACAATTTTCGTAAAAAATCTATATGGATTTGAAATACTTTTCTCGTTAATAAAAACCTAATTTCTTCGTTTCTGTGAAATTTATCATACCAACGGTGCAAATACAAAAATAAAAATTATTCAAATACAAAAATAATCGTGTATGTTGCTCTTTTTCATTTCATTGTTTTCGTATTTTGTGAATATAATTTAGCATGTGTGTATCAGAAATTTTCTCGAAAAAATTCTCCGATTTAACTTTTTGAAATTCTTTGACAACTTTTTACTTTACAAATTTTAACTTTTTGAAATTCTTGATTAACTTTTTGGAATCTATTTTCCGGTGTTTGCAGCAGACAAACCTCAATCTTGTCATTGAACGTTTTGTGTATTACTGTGTAAGTTTTAATACCAACCTTTCTAAAGTTTTATATCTTAACAATTAGATATCTGTTGCACATTAATTGTTTAATACATGGGTGCACACTAAAGTTATTATAGTCCGAATTTTTTAATATGCATTTAAATATTTTTAAAAATCTACTTCTTATTTTAATTTGTAATTCAATACCTTTATTTTGCACAACTTGGTAAAAATCTGACAGTAATATTTAATGTTCCTTCAAACATAAAAGAGTCCTACATAAAATTTTTATAAAGTCGAGGCCCGTCATTTGATTTGTGTTTTTAATTGTGGCCCCCGACCTCATGTAAGTTGGAAACCCCTGATCTAAAACATCGAATTAGGCGATTCTGTAAAATTTAATTTTGAAAATTGATTTTTTATCTTTGTACGTGCATCTAAATTAACTCAAGGAAACTCTTTTTTAAAAATTTTTTTTTCATTCTTGAAAAAACCAGACATTAGAATTCGCCATTATATAATAATAACACAAATATCCATATTTTGATCTCAAATCAAACAAATGCAAATTTTAAAATGCAATTAGTATAATAATTTATACATCTTCTGACGCATTTGCGGTTATGGAAAATTATTTTTTTCCAGTGGTAGAGAACTAAAGCAGACAATTCAAAACAAATAGAACATGCAGACATAACTTATCTAATCAGAACTTAATATAAATCTCTTATCAGAACTTAATATCCGCTTACAAGCTAACTCAAACTGCAAAATCTCAGAATCCGCAACAGGTGGAGATATATTGTTACACATCCATACGCAAGCTTGTGATCTCAGAACAGAGGCGGCTTTTAAGTCCATGTCTAGTTGAAGATCAGGCATCAGTTGAAAACAAACAGAGTTATGCCGGGATTCGAGCCCGTTACTTCCTATCTACATCTACAGAACGTTTGGTAGATTGACGAGACCTCTTATCCAGAGAGGCCCCAGAAGATGAATTGTTTAGCTGTCCTATTGCGTGTCTTTTTATATTATCAAATAATAAACCCAGGGCTGCCAACTGCAATATTTTCTGAAAAATATTTTATAGTGTGGAAGGCAATTAAAAAGTAATGTTTACAAGATATTTGCTAACTTTGCCGCCAAACTCTTATAGGCCTTACCACGAGAGTACAGGAACAAACAGGCATTTCATATGCACATTTGAATCATTTGCGTGTAGTGGTGTAGAAAACAATTTTGAATTAAGTTTGTTAAATAAAGAATCATAATGAAATAATGAACTTAGCTATACCCCTAGACGAAGCTTTTCTGAAAGAGTGTAGAAAGTTGGAAACCCTGTGAACCGTGGTTTAAAAAGCATACTAATCGAAAAAAGTTCGTCAACCCTGGCCTAAATATTCTATGCAATACGAGATTTTTAACTTTATTAGTAACCAAATCACCTACTTTTGCTTTTGGTGTATTTTTTGGACTTATTTTATTCCTTTATTTATTTATTTGTTTCAAGAGTAAGTGTATAAATTATATTATTATATCACAAGAAAAAAAATTCTAATTGACTAATTTTTTAAAACACTGACAAGAGAATTGTTGTAAAAGATAAATATTTTTGTTATATTAATACTATTTTACTATATAATAATATTAATAATTTATAATTATGTTGATTATTAATATATTTTATAATTACAAATAATATTAATATTGAATGCAATATTAATATTTTATTAAAGTTAATATATATTTATAATTACATTCTTCTTCCGCAAAATCCTTTCTTATACATTTTCTCATTAAAGTTCGCATAAATTCAAAGACTAGACCAGTGCCATAATGCCGTAAACAATTTTTTCTCTCTCAAGGACACAATTTGTAGCTAAAACAGAGGAAGAAGATATGAATTGGGATTTTTTTCAAGCTCTTGAATAGACTAATGACAGATGACGTCAAATTATTTTCTTCTCACCGTATATTCTTGGAACATAACTGCTCACGTATATCAATAAAACGAAAGAAAGAAATGCAAATGAAGGTTATTGTATAAGATGATACAATTACTAATGTGATTTCGTGACATTAGCTTATATAGTTATGAAAGTCACGACCTTGGAATTTCCAGGCATGCTTAATGAGTTGGGCTATGCCCTAATTTCAAATACGATGTTTCTTCAAAGCAAATATCTAAAGGATATACAACGGTCTTTAAAACAAACATCCGTACATGAAAGATGATACTTTAAGTGTGTGAAAAGAACATTAGCGAAAGTTTTTTTTTTTTTTTATTTCTTCAAGGGCACATTATATTCTATGAGAAATGGATACTTAAATTGAACAAGCGCTACAACTTTTCCAAGGGGTATTAAGAATAATTTTTCTTGTAATTATTTTGCAACATTTTAAAAAGCTACTTATTTATTTAAAGTAATTTTTCAAGCATCATTATGCATTCTACAATTTATGAGTAATTTTGTCTATGAAATAAATGCCTATGAAATCAGGGCTCTTACTACTGTTGATCCCTGATATCAGTGATTTTGTACAGAAAACTTAAATGAAAAATAAGAGAAAAAAATTAGTTGCGATACGATATAACTCTAAGCGATATATTTTTTGTATTTTGAAATAAAACCAGCATATAATTTTTTACATTCATTTGGCCGTTATTTTAAGTGGGATATCTGAAAATTAAGAGTTTTATAATATTCAACGTAAGTGACTCACGCTAGAAAACTTACTGTTTAAAAATGAATGAAATAAATTATTTGGGTGGTGTATTTGTCCAAGGTCAAGCATTTCTATAACGCTTGAAGGTTCCACGTCAGTGGAAGAATAATAAGGAATTTTTAAACAATAATTTTAAAGATTATAATTTTTCATTTTAAAAAAACTATTTCTGATATTGAAAATTAGAAAGCTTAGTTTTATTTTTTATTTATATAAATGTATGCAGTAACCCTGGACCAAGGCAGGTCTTTTGAAGGCAGTGTTCTCCACAAATCTATTGATAGAAATCAAAATGGAAAAAATTAGATTTAAACATTTTCACATGATTAATAAAGCGGAACTCTTCTAAAGGCGAATGACGAAGTTTATATCATTTAGCGACAATTCAAATGAGCAATGAAATGACAACTGAAATGAAAAATGATTATAATACAAAAAAAAAATCTGAAATTGTTCATTCTTAAAAAGAAATTTAGAAAAAAAAATTGGCAATCGATTTCTATAAATTAACGATAATCTAAGGGGATCCTATGATATTCATTTTCTTTGGAGCCCAGCCATACTTTTGTCGAAGACCTCGCTAAGTCTATCTACGGCTCTGTGAAAGGGAAGAGCTTTCGTTGGAACTCAAAATTTGCTAATATTATTTTTCTTAGTAAATTAAATTTTTTATTAGGTAAATAATAAACTGAAAGTAGCAACTTACATTTATGAAGAAACGAAGTGATTTTCAAACAAATTTAATAATAGAGATTTTAAGGTCATTAAAATTTCTCACTTCTTTTTAAAATTGTAAATATTTGCAATAGAATAATTTCCGGATAACTTAACACGTTCACGCCGGGGTGACCCACCGGTGGGTCACGCTAGATTGTCTCATCGGGTGGCTCACCGGAGTAAAAACTAGTAACAAATAAATTTCATTTTTTAGTTTTTTCCCGGGAATAATAAAAATCCATAACTACCAATTGTTTTTAACGGATGCAATTTTTATATNGTGAAACTTTTAGAAATACGAACTGAAACTTAAATGTTAGCGCATGCGCGCATCCATTGGATAACCTCCCCCAAATACTTCTAGATTAGTTGGCCTTTACGTACGAGATCTGGATGTAAGACGTTATGTTTGTCTGCTTGTTAATTGTATACCATTGTTAATGTTGTTTTGTTGAATAAAATATGTTATTAAATAGTGCTGGTATTATCCTGGACCTTCTAAACAGTGACATAGTTCTTCTACCAGTATTTTCTCTTTTCTGTCACGCTTTCAGGCGCAACACCCGGCGTGAACGTGCTAATATAAAAATGAATTCAACATAAGTATTAAAATTTCAAGAACAGATATCGTCCCAATGTTACGTTAACAATTCTGCACTACTTTTTTCATAAGCATTTATTTAATCACGGAATTTGTCCGGGTACTAATTTACAATCCAGCAGCCTTTAACGACTCCCTCGGTTTTTTTGGAAATTTCAAACTTGGCTCTTGGTCACAATTATAATGCAAGCTTCTATTTCTTTAAAAGTTTGTTACCTGAACTTAAAAAAAAAATCAAGAATAAAGTTTTTATTTTATTCAAGAAATGTGTTAAAAACTGCTTGAGTGGAAAATCGCTCTCCGATCATCACACCTCTGCATCCCCCATTGTTTTTTCCAAATGCTGACATAATATTCGAATAGTCCATAATTTTCGCACTGCAAAACGTCAATAAGAAAAGTCTTTGTTAGCAATGATCTCTGTAAGTTTGTTATGCAACTAGTTTTACTAGATTGTATATAACTACAGAGACTTGACAAAAGTATGGAACTCTTCTGTACTAACTCAGTGACGTGAGCTTCTCTATTAACTGCATCTGTTTTTTTGAAAATTTTACTTAGCAAATCTGTTAACTTATTTTACAAAGATCATAATCAAAGCTTTTTGAAATCAGTTTTCAATATCAGCTTTACCCTAGTGAAATTCAGACAAATTCTTTCACATTTCTCTCAAACTTCGCTATTAAAATGCAAACATTTACATAGTTAATCATGTTCAATTGAAAGTGTCATTTTTAAAATCATATCTGAATGTTATCACTGACATTTCTCTCAAGATTTATCTTATCTGTAGTTCATATAAAACATATCAAATCAGGCTAAGAAATTTATTTCGAATAATCTCAGAGGTGTAACAATAAAATGCTCCTACATTTTAAGATAAGCTTATCTTATTTCCCAATATTTATTTGGATCAATACATTGTCAGTATTCATGAAAATTTGTAAATAAACATTATTCTTTCTATCAGCAATTTCAATGTATTTTTGTGAAATAAAGTGAGTGTGTAACATCAAAATAGATTTTCTGTAGATGTAATAATTTTCTTAGCTACAATTTATAGAATAGCAAAATCTTTCAATTTATCAACGTAATTCGATATGACATAAAATAATTCACTACACTTAGTCTTATAACTCGAATTTCCCGCCACTTTTTACTTTTTGATATTTCTTATATTCATTCTCGTAAGATGTTCAATTTCTAAAAGTTATGATACACTTCTCATTCAAACAAAAGGTAGCTATATATTTTTAAAAATTATGTATGATATAATTTATCACATTAAGAAAACAACATACTCGCTTACGTTTCCTCTTTTTGTACAGGGCTGGGTGTTCAATCCACATAGGTGATTTCAAGATCAAAGATGGCGGCAGGACATTGAGGAAAATTCCACCAAGAAGAAGAAAACAGCCAAATATTCCATAATAATCCAATATACTCTCCATCATAATTGGATAGACAAAACTTCCAATACAAGCACCAGATAAAACAATACCAGAAGCTGTGGCCCGATACTTTTCAAAGTACTGGTTTACAACAACTTGAAATAATGTGTTTCCTAAGGAAAATCCTATACCTAAAAAAAATCAACATCTTATTTATTTGAATATTTCTTATTAGCTATGGGAAAATGTAGTTATTACTTTCAATTTTGTCTATATAGTAACAAACCTGTTAACCTTTTCCACTTTTTAAAATTTTCCCGGTGGTAAAACAACCATGTTATAATATTTCTGGAAAGGGTTAATTCTTATTTATTAAAGAAATGACTTTATTTTCCTCACCATGTATCAAACCCCAAAAGACTGTAATCCATGGAACAGTTGGAGCAAAGCAACTTAATATTGATCCAGCAGCAGCAACAACACCACCCACGAAAGTAACAGTTCGAATTCCAAATATTTGTCCCAACACTCCCACAATTGGACCTAGAAAAATGAAAAATATTTTTAAGAAAATAATAATAATCTCCTATAATAATTACGTAATTAAAATTTATTTGGGAATCTGCTCATACCAAACCACAAAATAGTTTTTGTTCTCTGCTAGCGCAAAAAATCTTTCAAACAATGATCAGATTTTATTGTAGCAAAATGCGCAAGTCATGGTTATGAAAATCAACATTCTCCAATAGACTGCAAACTATGTGATATGTTTTGCAAATTATATTTGGATTAAGTGCACTCGAGTAAGGTTTTGGGTATAATTTGTCGATTACTAATTTAACCCATTACACTCTAATATTGGGAACATGACTTAGTAATAATTTAATAAAAGTACTAATTAATAGTTGTTTCAATCTTCGGATTTATTTTTTAAAACTTCGATGTTCATGGAGACCTTACTATATTATTAATATCTTCAGTGTTTGTTGCGAATGCATATTCAGGTTTATGAGCCCTTGTCAGGATGAAGAACACATAGCATAAATTAGAGAATGACAATACATCCAGTGAAAACAGAAATAAAATTAATGACTCTTATACTTTCATATAAAATTATCAAGAAGCAATGAAAAACTAATTTGCAAATATCATACTAGGCATCCATTACATAATCATCAGACCTGCTAACTACTAGGCTTTTTGCAAAATATTTTATAGAGTGGTAGGCATTTCAAAACCAAATTTTTGGTGACTGGCAGTCAGTGACCTCTCAAATGGAAAGCGTTAAAAACCTCACCATTAAAGGGAACAAAATGGCGTTGCATATGAACTTTTAAATCACTTATATGTAGTGGAATATAAGTTTAAAAGAATAAAAAATAATACATTAAAAATAAACATAGCTACCACTAGAATAAAGTTTTACAAAATACGAAGAAAGTTGGCAGCTCCGCATAACTCCCATCCATGTAAAGTGCTAGTGAAATAAAAACTATGATTGGCAAAGTTTCTTCAATTTTGCCTCCACTTAAAAAACTTCACCCAATTGTCTTATCTTATGTATTTGTGTTAATTGTTTATGCATACTAGTGGCCGAATCGTAGTAAATCATCTTTATTATTTCAAATGCCAAAGTGTAATGTTTGCTACCATTTTAAACATTCGAGAAAAAAAATTTCGCTTGAATCGTATAATTAGTAATTTATATTCTTATTATGTTTTAAAATTAGTTATTATGAAGACTTTTGAAAATGTCTGTATTTTTGGACAATCTGTATTTTTGGACTGAAATTGTGTAGTTCCATTTTGATTTTACATTTTTTATAAGTAACAATAGATTAAATTACATATGGCAAATGTGGACAAAACCAACTCAAAAAAAGTTGTTTTTTTTTAAATTATACATCCGAATTGCCTACCACTCTATAAAATATTTTACAAAAAGCGTGGTAGTTGACAGCGCTGTAAGACATGATCAAAATTACGGTTAGTAAGGTTTTATCAGCAAATTTATAAAAAATTGTTCATACTTTACGCGTTACTTTTTAATCCACACTATTGTGTGGCATCATTCACTGCGCGACTGGATGGGTTGTAAGTACATTTATTTCAATGAAGCGGATTACGTAATAACTTTATTCTTTCTCACACTACAGCTACCAGTTACTTATGTTTATCAGCTTTTTAAAAGCATTTCAAATAAAAACGGAAGGAGTTACAGAATCGTGAAACCTCCTATTTCGTTTTTTATTATCTCTAGTATTTCTGCGTGCTTGATATCCAGTTAGAATTTATTCAGGTTTATATACACAATGGAGGTCCTTCCTGTTTTTACATTCATTTATTATTATTATCTTATTAGATAAAATTATTGATATTGTTTAATAGAATAAACATTCTAATTTATATGCGCATTTCATCAAAATTCAGTTTTTTTTTCTTAGCGCATTGTACCACTGTATTAAAATTGAGTCACCATTTCTTATATTCTTGTAGAGGTAATGCATAATTTTCTTTGCGATATCGTGACAAAAAATATACACTTCCTTGTCAACGTACTAAAAATAACTTCTTTTTATTTTTACTTCAGAACAGTGTTATTCTTTACTCACCACTTATTTAAAATAAATTATTAAAATTAGTTGTGTCTTACCTTTTTTTTTTTTTTTTTGGTTATTTTACAAAATGCTTAACTGCAAACTACAAAAAGATTTTTAAAGCAGGAATGCTAATTGAAGCTTCCGAAATCAGATCACTAGCCCACTTTTTCACAAACGATGCTGTTTTATCAGATAAATTCAATTAATTCCTCACTATTTTTAATCTTTTATTGGTACTTATAATTTAATTTATAAAATTAATTAATAACAATGCTAGCGATTGGCGCTGCAGTCTTTGCTCTAACTGTTCATTACTCTGATTTCTTATGGGTGCTGCGATTCAACCAATGGCGTCGCAAATGCTGCAAATAGGTCAAAATTATTTTTACTTTTTCTGTATCATGATTGTATTTCCCTTAGTTTTCCTTTTATTTTTCTTTCTGTTTTCTAAACTCATGATGAAAATTAATTAACGACTTCACAAATCAAGATTAAAAAGGTAAAAGGCCTTTTCGAAGCCTAAAAGCCTTGAGCAATAACATGACTATGACTATGGCTGTTTTACATTCATCCATATAACAACATAGTCGGAATTCAAAGATCATCTATCCACATGAATATTCCTTTACTTCATTTGCATTCCACCACCTCATCGTAACACCAAAAGATTCAACATAAAGATGAATGGGAAAAGCGATCTCTATTGCCCAGATATTTAATAAAGTTCAGTTCAGGTTGCTTCACAGTCCAACTGCTCCGATGTCCGATGCCTATTTGCTCCGGACAAGGTATAAATATTTTCGAGAGGCAGTCTTTTAATGTATCATTCTTGGTTTAGTAAATTCGATTTATAGAGTTTTTACTTAACACTACTTCTAAATAATTCAAAAGCTTATGCGAAACGCCACTTTGTTACAGTTCAGCCTTGTTGAAACTTTTTAAAAACTTGGTTAAATTAACCGTAAATCTGCAAATTTTAGTTTGAAGCTCTCTGCCGTTTTTTAAAATATATGGTCGAATCCAGTGCAGTTGGCAGCTCTGCTTGCCACGATCGGTCCAATAAGTCCGGATGTATCAGCTGGCTCCTGGTCTTAATCAGGTCGTCTAGTAAATAAGCCCTGTAGGTCACATCAGAGCAGTGGTGGCTAAAGGGGATAGAGTGCTCGCCTCCCAATGAGGTGAACCGGGTTCGAATCCCAGCGGTAAAATATCCTCAGTAGTGGACGACTCACGGGTTAGAGTCCCATTGCCGTTAGGCTAACCGTGGGAGGTTTTCCTCTCCATGTAACGCAAATGCGGGTTAGGTCCATAAAAAAGTTCTCCACGAAGGCAAAATTTTCCCAATACTTGATCCAAGAGTTCTCTTGTCTTCTGGATCGGATTCAAAATTGCAAGCTACGGAGTTGAACATTGGTAGTCGTAAGCCTTTAATTGTGTCAGCTGTTTAACGACGGTTATAAAATAAAATATAAAATCTAGGTCATGTCAGAAGATAAAAGTAAAAAAGGGGGTAAGATAACATTAATACAAAAAAGATACGAAATTCTCACATGGCTAGCCACGACGACAAGAGGAAATAAACCCTTGATCCGTCTACCGCTGATTTAAACGTCAACACTGTGGTCAGTGCGAATCGAGAGTAGAATTCGTATCTACTAGCTGCCACGGGGTATGAAATTTTAAATCTATACTGAATCCTAATAGTTAAAATTTTCAGCATCTTTAAGAAGAAAAATAGATACCAATTTCTAATTTTTGGCATCAAATCGAATTAAATCCAGTACTGTCAGTCTGGCGGCATATGATTTTTTTTATAATATTTATAACTTCGTGAATGTGGCTGTTTACATTCACTAAGGGTTCAATGTTTGCAATACAATTTCTCTAAACATATTTATGTGACTGAGTACCTTTGGAAATCTTTTGAAGTACGATTTTTAAAAAGGATTTTCTCTCCTGGCTCAATTATTTTCTAAACGAAAATATTAAAGTTTAACTTAAACAGAAATAAATTGCTAGAAAAGTAATTCCACTTTACAAATTGGTAATGCTGTTTTATCTCTGACACAGTCCAACATAGGTTCACAACGGCAAATTGATAAAATCGGACTGAATGCGAAATAGGGCCGTAAAGATCTTTCTCGAGTAAGAAAACAGCTAAATTTGATGAAAAATTTACCTATGTGCATAGCAATCGATTTAAGAAAAAAAGAAAAATATTATTACTATTAAATGCATAATGCTTTGAACAGATTATAAAACATTAAATACTATTTCTGTCGGAAGTAATTACTATTTAANATACGACTATAATTACCAAAGGGGTAGAAACTCTATTTTTTTATTATCTCTTTATTTATTTAATCGTAACTACTACTAGGACTTACACTTCAAAGTTTATGTAAAAAAATATTGATAAAAGGTGGACTTATTCACAATGGCTTCTGAAATTATTATACAATATATTCAGAAGCTATTAAAGAAAGGGCTGTCTAACCTAGAAAAAAGTAACCAACGAGTAAATCCTTTAATAACTAAGAAGATTATTATTTATTTCATCAAAATTTCCAAAAATCAGAAAATATCAAAAAATGGACTTAACCGCATTGGCTTCTGAGCGGCTCATTTGAGAATTGAATATGTAGTGGTAGACAAGTAAATAAAACAAACCAATTATATTCATAAATTAAGCAAATTTTTAGAAATATATTTACTACCACTTTCTAATTTTTAATAGGTTTATAATAAATGGTTCTTTCACTAATTGGTTCCTTCACTAATTGGTTCATCTTCATAGTGGTCTGATCGGACTACCTACAAAAAACCGTGTGGAGGCTTTCAGTTATAGGAGGCGTTGGACACAATCCGACATTGGTCCACAACTGCAAATTTATAAAATCGGACTGAATGCGAAATAGGGCCGAAAAGATCTTTCTTACTCGAGTAAGAAAACAGCTAATTTTGATGAAAAATTTACCTATGTGCATAGTAATGGGACTCTATGTGTGATTTTAAAAAGTAGAAAAATATTAATACAAAGTATTGATGATTTTTTGAAAAATTTTGTCAAAATTCAATGATAATGAAAGTGAAAAATGATAAAGAATTTCGAAATTTAATAATTTGATATCTGAAAATCTATCTATTTCTTTCTGAACTAATTACAATTTAATATGAGTATAAAATATTTCGAATTATTCTTTAAATATCTTTTTCAAAGGCGTACCAAGTATTCCTTATGAGTATTCCCCTCTAAGGCAGCAGTTTTTAAAAGGTGTTCCACGGACCGGAGCTCTGAGAATTAAAACTTTAAAATAATAATTAAATAAATAGAACTATTAATTACACTTATATCAATTACACTTATTTAAATTCAAAATGATTGCACTTATTTCAATTCATAATAGTTTAGAACTGTTCCTCGAAAACCATAATTCATCTTATTTTTTCATTTTCAGCCATATGAACACAAAAAACAAATTCAGATACCCCGCCTGACCTTTGGAAGTAACTGTCTGGCGTAACTCTTAAGTTAAAGATGATGATCAAATCGATGAAAACATTTTATTCTTCACAATATATACTTTCAAGAGCAGTGGTGTCTCAGGGGATGGAGCGTTTGCTTTCCAATTAGATAAACCGGGTTCGAATCTCAGCGATGACTGGTTGATACGAGCTCCGCACCCGGCTCACACCGACGACAGTGCTGACATAAAATAGCCTAAGTGGAAGACGGATCATAGGTTAGAGTCTTCTTGCCGTCAGGCTAACCGTGGGAGGTTTTTGTGGTTTTCCTCGCAATGTAATGCAAATGAGGGTTAGTTCCACCAAACAAGTTCGCCACAAAGTCACATTTCACCCAATATTTAACTTGTCTTCTGGATAGAGTTCAAAATTACAAGGATACGCAGTTGAACATTGGTTGTCGTAAATCCAAAAGGTTGGAACGGTTGCTCAACGACTAAAACAGCTCCATTATTTAAAGAGCTGAGCCGAAATAAAAGTCATGCAAGCATACTCAAAACAGGCGCGGATTAGTAATGTAAAATTCCGTTTGATTAAAAATATCCATATTGTAATCCTGAAAATAAGCACTCACCACATGGCGAGTCAACAAAAAGAAAAAAATTTTTTGGCGCTTTAAATTAAATAAGCAACCGGTCACTTTTTCTCATCATTTTTTGAAAAAAAAATCTTTTAATGATAAAAGTACATCTATGCAGAAAGACTCTGGAAAATAGAATTTGAATTTTCATTAAATTGTCCAATGTTTCCATTCAAAATTTTATTCGTTCAGATTCACGTGGAAGAAGAGTTCCTTAACAATTCACTTGTTATGCATGCATTAAATGTATTTTGCCTCCCAAATATTTTAAAACAAAGTTTTTTAAAGTCAGTAAATTTGATTGAATTTTCTCACATGTTTACATTATTATTATTTTTTTGTTGTTGAATTAACTTCTTATAGCCGTAGATTATATGTAATATGATTTTTGCTTAAATATAATTTAATCCAAGCAAAATAGTTTTCAAAAAGTGGCTATTAAATAAAAAGAACCTCTCGATATCGGTCACCGACTCATTAGGTCTGAGGAAAAAGGAAAAGTTATGAGAGTCTACCGACCACTGGTTACTTAAATTTCCAAGCCTACCTAATTGATGGGACCACTTTATGTTATTTTCACTGATTAATAAATATCCTTGAAAATGTCACTTACCTACCTCATCCACGAAGTTCTTCTTTTATTGTTCCGCAGCCGAAATAAATTGGGAACCGCTGCCCGAAGACAGACCTATTCATTACTCGCAATGCTTTCCCAAATATTTTAAAAATTAGACATTTAGACATTTATTATTAGACATTTTAAAAATTAATTATGTTTCATGTCGATTTTTCACTTGTAATGTTCGATTCTCATATCGATTTTTCACAACTCATATAGATTTTTCACAAAACTCAGAAAAATGAATATAAAATAAAAGTTCAGAGTTTACCTGAGAGATACCTAATTGCATTCCTTACGGTGAATGGCACAGATGCTTCCTGTCTGGTCACTTCATATTCGTCTATGATAGCTACATATAAGATTCCAATCATTCTTGTGATTCCTGACAGAATCATATTCACTATACAAGCCGCTAAGGCCACAACCCAAGCATACCCCTTGTCTGGTTCTTCTAATTTGTACATTATTATTGAACAAAATTGAATAAATAAATAAAATGCCTTTAAGAGTAACAGAAGTCATCAAAACATAACTCCCTGATGGTATTAATAGCTAACACGGGTCGTGGATTATACGTCACAGCTTGGAAGCCAACTCAAGATTTTGTCAGTTCAGCTGACAATCTTTGCAAAGCGTGACTATCTTTTGATTTTAAGTTCACGCATTTTCAATCGTGAGTAATTCCAAGGGTGATGGTGTTATTTCCTTAAAAGTAGTCATTTATTAGTAATAAATGCGGTGTCTGGTTTTCAGTCAAAGAATTAATTCAACGAGATGCTTATGATTAAATGAGAAAACCATAGATCTATTTTATGAGTAATTTTTTCTCATTATCCATGTACTTTGATGAATGATCATTAGTTTCTGAGGAATATTTTTGTTCGATTATTTTCGCTGAAGTGTTTGATCATCTCAAATTAAAGAATGAATTACCTATTATATTTGCCTAGACTGGTACTTTTTAGATGTATTAGTTTTTCGATTGCTCAATGGATTCCTAATTTTATTAAAAAGACTTTTGAAATTCTTTTCTCCTTTTATTCTAATTAAAATAGTTTCTGCTGATTAATGCGTGTGACTGTCTAAAAATTAGGTTATTTTTAAGATTTATTTTTTCTTTCTTGATGGTATAATTTAATTAAAATTGTGATTTCACGTTGAGGATTCAAATGCATATGTGAAAGTTTAAAAGGAAAATTAACTTTTCTATATAGTGTAACGTCATGTATTCAATCAAGTTTCATTATTTAATCGGATATTCTTTCTTCATCGATGCACATGACAATTTCGTTTGTATGTTTTCTAAATTTAAGCCAATTGTGAGAGGCCAAAATCGCTTGCTGAACCAAATCATGCCCCGCCGTGTCTTCCTCCCTCCCCCCTTATTCCAACTTATATCTAATATTATTCATTTTATTATCGTCGTTGAACAGCTGACCCAGTTATGAGTTTCGACTACTAATGTTCAAATCCGTAGCCTTGTAATTTTGAACCCAATCCAGAAGACAAGGGAACTCTTGAATCAAGTATTGGGAGAAATTTGCCTTTGGACTCTTTGATGGAACTAATCCGCGTTTGCGTTACATTGAGAGGAAAACCACGAAAATCTTCCACGGTCAGTCTGACGGCAAGGGAACTCTTACCCATGATCCACCACTGAAGACATTTCACGTCAACATTGTGGTCAGTGAGAGCCGGATGCGGGATTCATATTGACCAGCCATCGCTGGGATTCGAACCCGGTTCACCTCATTGGAGGGCGACGCTCTATTCCTTGACCACCTAGGCTCAATATTATTAATTTTCGTTTTTATATTTATCGACTTTCAACGTCAATGCTCATACTGCTATATATTGCTGAATACATCGTTACATATACAGTTATATACTGAATACATCGTAAACTCGAAAATTTTGCGCCCTGAGCCCATATAAACCGCAACTGAAGTGAACGTGGAATTAGCGGCGAAAAAAATGGCTATTATTTCTTAAAAAATTAAAAAAGAAAGTAAGAAAATTCATTTTGTTAATGAAATTAAGTCGTAGACAAACTAAAAAATTACGAACAAACAAATTTTCCTCGTTTAAAATAAAAAATTTAAAAAAAATGCGAAATTTCGAGGAAAAAAATTAAACTTTGATCTTAAAAAACAATATCTTTTTAATTAGTCCATTGATGATAGTTTTAAATTCCTTACAAAATGAAAATAAATAAATAAAAGAAATAACAATAATAATAATGAAAAAAAAAAATTTCGCTCCGGTTTATGAAACATTATCATTCGAGTTAAAGATATTTAAGTCGTTGCTAGTTTGTAAAAGAGCTTCTTTTTTATGGCTGTATCTTTCTATCTCTAAAAATAAACAGAATACTATTTTATTTTATGACTTGCCTTGAACAGTCAACACAACTTTGAGTTTAGGACTATAAATGTTCAACACCGTATAACCTTGTAAGTTTGAACCCGACCCAGAAAACAAATCAACCCCTTGGGACAAACTAGCCTTCGTAGAATACTTTCTGTTGGAACTGATCCCCATTTACGTTACATGGAGAGAAAAGCCACGAAATGGTTAGTCGGTTAGCCCCACGGATAGGAGATTCTAATCCATGATCAGTCTGCTTCTAAAGATATTTTAACATCAGCACCGTGGTCTGTGCGAGTCGGATGCACAATTCGAATCAACCAGCCACCGCTGGAATTCGAACCTGGTTCCCCTCGTTGCGAGGTCAACACTCTATCCCTTAAGCCACTGCGTCTTGCAGAATAGCATTTAAGATTTATGGTTAGATAAAGTATCGTTTTTATTCATACAAAATTTCATTTTGTTTTCGCTATTTTATATTTTGCACATTTATACGATCTAAGAAAGGTGAAGAAATTTAAAAAATTGTTGTCCTGTTAAATAATATGTTTAAAACCAAAGCTCTTCCTCAAATAAAAAAGTAAAGAGAGGAAATTTTTCCGGTTGATGTGACAGTGTGTCGTAACAAAAATACACCCGCAGAACACATATGGGTGGTGCTCTGCGGAGTCAAGGTCTGATGAGTCATATTTGCAACCAAGAAGAAATAAAAACTCAGCTTACATAACTTTGAATACATCATTTGTGTGCTTTCTTAATTAGGACTATATTTAAAGAAACATAATTATTTTCTCCCATTCATAGACACATGAATGTTCTCTAATGTTAAAGAAATTAATTCCAAACACGTTTTTACTGTTGTAACTCCAATTATTATTGACACCCAACCGTTTAATTAGGTATAAAATATCTATTGCATTGAAAACGGTGTATTTAGGACCGCAAGGACTTAATTTTAAAAAAATTATGCACAAATATTATGACAGTTTATTTTATTTTTTATTTATAATTAGCGAAAAATAAAGAACTGACAAAAGAAAAAAAATTATCATATACTGATAATATTGATGTAGTAAGACACTAATTGTGAATAAAAATGTCTCATAATAGTCAAAAGCGAGAAATAATCTTTACTTGAGAATGAAAATACAATTCTATTTAAACTATTTGTATTAAATATTATACTATCCTCCCCTCTGACAGTATTAAAAAGTAATAAAAAAATTTTTTGATTACTTTTTTTTTTATTAAAAAAAAACTTGGCAGACGGTTCAAGTGAGATTTTATTTCTGATTCGAAAATAAAGTTTTAGTCGCTATTGTTTAGTTCTTCATTGCTAGGCGAATTTGTTTTTCATATTTTGGAACATCTCTTTACAATAAAAATACCACTGCGATTTAGTAAGTACATATTTCAGTGATTTGCACATGATCAAGACTTTCTTATTTTAATTGAACATCGATTGAATAAGTAATTACTTTATCTATCATATTAAAACTACGAAATATAGCGGACACCTTTATGAATGTTTAACAAATGAATTGTTTCTGCACTATCTCAGCGCTGACCAATACTGGAAGATTCAAACATGGCCGACGATTTGAAAATTCGATGAACGAAAAACGGAGGGAAATAAAAATGCATGATATGCTACTTTGAAACTGTGTTAAGTTCTTACCAAGTTTCAAAATTTAATAACTTATCTTGAAAATCGATGACGTTACCACCTGAGAAAGCTATAAAACGAAACTCAGTAGCATAACGGACCATTCAAAGTGAAAATATTTATACTGGCATATGGTAACTACCTTTTCAAACTGTTAAACGTTTTTGCTACAGTGGCTATTTTGAAAACAATGCTTTATAGCTTTCCTTAGTTAGTAGCACCATCTGTTGATGAACTAAGTATTTAATTTTGAAATTGGGGTGAGAATAAATACTTTAGCTTCCTAAGCAGAACGTAAAATCTGTATCTCCTTCCGTTTTTCTTTGCTATTTTTCTAACCGCCGGTCATTTTAAGAAAATAGAACTTAATAGAATAGAACTTAAATATTCAATAAACTGTGCATAAAGATAGGAAATTAGTTCCATAGCAATGAAAATCTTAACCAAAGAAAGTAAATTCAAATTTCCACTAAAATTTGTATTAGTTCATAAAATTTGGGGAAGGGGAGAATTTGTGCAACAGAAAACTAGTGATTTAAAATAAATTCTGGTGATTAGCAAGAAAAGAAAAAAAAATTAAAAATAATTTTTGCCTAAAAAGAATTATATATATATATTTTTAAGCTTACCGATATAATTATTTTTAATTTTATGATCTTTCAATTATCTTATGAAAATTGGGGATAATTTTCCTTATTCTATAAATTTATGGAATAACTCCCCCCGCTTTGAATTTTCGTGCCTTTAAGTTTTACACTCTATACCATAGGGCAAAATCTTCTTCTTCTTAAGGGTCAGATACCAGCCAAGGCCATCTCAGTCAGTTTACCCTATCTAGATCTATTCCATGCTATATTTCTCCGCCCAATAACTCTCAAATCCTTTAACCATTTCACTACTCTTAACTAACCAGTGTGTTCTAGATCTTCCTCTTTTTCTTTTGCCCTCTGGTGTTTGGAAGGTTATTTTTTAGCAAGATTTTCATCTCTATTTCGAAATACATGTCCTAGCCACCTTATTTGAGAAACCTTAATCATTTTTACTAAATAGGTTCTTTTTATTTTGGTTGTAATGAATTCTCCAGGTTCTGTTTCTTCTTACTGCACCAAAAATGTTTCTTAATATTTTGGGCAGAATCAGATTCCCTAAAATCAAATAAAAATAGATTATTCATAACTATTCATATTAAATTGCCCTAAATAAAAAAGATTATGCTTCTATGTAAAGTAAAAGTGCAAAGTGAGTGAGAGATAATAATTATGGATGTTTCTTTGCTTTTCTCAAATGAGCAAGAATATTTCTCCTTTGAATACTTATCTCAATCAAACAAAACAAAAAGTGGGAAGTGAAAAATATGATATTCAAACTACAGTTTTCAACACATGGGACTGACAGAGAATTAAAAATCAAAATGCAATACTGATCCAGTAAGTAATGCAAAATATATATATATATATATATATATATTTTTTAAATGAATAAGAACCTAAAGACCATTTTGTTATTATGCAAGGAAGAGCAGTTTTTATTATTAATTTTCAAAAAAGAAGCATTTGTTAAGATTAAAGTAGAAAATTTTATAAGACATACAATTTTTCATTAAAAAATTTGGATTTTATTGTAAAATAAAGCTCTTGTCAAACCATAATAATCTTATTTATTAATGCAGAGGAAGATATCAAAGACTTGTGGTTAAAACTCAGAAGTGGTTGGACAAAAATGTTACAATTATCTAGCAAGTCAATTTAAAAAAAAGAAAGGGCTTCAAATTAAACAACTTTTAGTTTTCATCATTTTGTTTTCAATGATTAGGATATTCATATCAAAATGACCAACCTTTCCCCAGAGAACACTGAATCAATGTTCAAAAACTTTTTGGTTTCTTTCTCTTTTTGGAATGCAAGTTTCAACACAGTTAAAAAAAAATCTATTGATCCTTTGTTTATAATTAATGTGAATTATGCCACGAAAAATAGCTTACACTCCAATTTCGAAAACCAAATTTTACAAAGGTGAAAAACAAAAAGAAAAAATCTGTGGTAAAATATGCACTCTAAAAAGAGAAACAAAACAAAAAAAATTTGAATATCGATTCTGAGTTTTTCCAGTGCACCCATACCAAATTGGATATTTTAATTTTAGATAGAACATGACTCCCTATAATGAACCAGATGATTACATCTAAAGCATGTTTAGAATGTTTCACAGAACAAACAAGACTATCTTCCCACAATTACTCAATATTAATTTCAGTTATTTTTTAAAAATAAACTTAAGAATATAGGATTCAAATTATTGCGTTTTTTTAATTAAATTCCCTTTTATTTTAAATTCTATGTGTAATCTTTTTATTGAGTCAAAATAAGTTTTATGTGCAAGAAAGCAAACTGGTTGCATCAGACACTGAGCTTGGAGTCAACAATTAAAAGGTTCAATATAAAAGCATCTTTCAAGAAATTGTTTCTTCTTACATACTTTGCTCTATTCTATTATTTTCTTTGATTGATACCACCTAGCATGAAAGATTCCTACAGAGGTTACTGTTTAACAGACTAACTAAAATATTAAGTTTAAAAAACAAAATGAAAATTCCATTTTTTGAAATGCAAATATTGTTTTCATTATTTTAAATAAATACAAAATAGCAATTCAAAATATTCATCTTTAAGATTAAAATGCTAATGAGCTTATCTTGGAGTACAGATAGCTCTTACCAATTCATACCCAGAAATTGAAAGCAATAAACGTACTATTTTAATGGGGGAAAATATTAAATACCTTTAAAATATTTATTTATTTTATTCATACATTATTTATAATAAATATATATTCTTATTCTCATAACAACAGATACATATATTCAGTTATAGACAATTAAATATTATATATGGCACTTAGTTGGCAGTTTTTAAAAGAAACAATTTTAAAAATTGAACCTAGAAAAATGATATCTTGTTTCAAGATATTCTAAACAATCCATGTAAAATGTCTTCCCAATAATAATCTTATAATTGATATTTGCATACAATTCTTATCAGTACTCATGAAAAAATAAAAGTGAAAGTTAAAAAGAAACAGAACAACAGAAAACTAAATCAGGTACAATAAACATAAAATAAGAATTTAGCGAACAGCTAAAGAGATAAACAAAAATGAATAATACAATCCTATAAGTTTACATTTCAAAAACACTATGATAAATACGGAGAAACCTCAGCTTGTGAACATTCCAACCCAATGGACACCAAACATTATAGAAATTGTCTCAAAGAATTGTCAAGGTAAATAATTTAAAATAAACTTTTAGCAGATCTTTTTATCTTGTTGGATATATGGTAAATGAATTAAGCTAGTAGTACTTAGTAGCTTGTACTCTTAGCTATTCTCTTTCCATATTACTCATTTTAATTTATAAAGTTTAAATAAATATTAATGCCTTTCCTTGTTTCTCATTCTAAATTTTTTTTAATCATTATGTTAATTTAAATAAAACATTTTAGAACTTTATGCATCTCAATAAGCTTGTTGATCGTCTAAATGAACCATTTTCAGTTCTGAGGGTTTGTACAGGGTCTCCTAATTGAACATCTTAAGTCCTGAAGGTGTCCCCTTTACTGAGGTTTCATAGTAATAAGAAACATATATGAATAAACACGAGTTAAAATAAATATACTTGTATACATTATCTATATTAGAGAAATATAGACACATTTTTACACAAATCATAATCATAAACTTTGAAAATGTTAAATACATACTGATAATACAGCTGCAAATACAAAGTAAGGATAACATGATTCACATTATAAAAAACCATATAAAATCTCAAAATGTACTAAAAAAACATCATTGTATAAAATCTATATAAATTTTCGCTTCAGAAAAACAACTTCAACAACTGAACATTCGAGTCACAACTTCATTAACTATTGTCCCAACTTCTGCCATACCACCATAACCAACATCACCGCAAGCCAATCTTTTGGCAACACAAGGTATCTCAAAATAACCCAACTCTTTTAAAGTTTTGACATGTTTTGCCGTAAGTGGGTGGTCCCACATGTATGTGTTCATGGCAGGACAGAAAAACAGTGGTTTTAGGCGATCCCAAGCTCTGATGGTGCACGTGAGAAGATTGTCACATATGCCATTAGCCATTTTAGCCAAAGTATTAGCATCTAGTGGGGCTACAATAAGAGCATCAGCCCAACGCCGTAGTTGGATATGAAGAACTGGATCGGACATTTCTTTCCAGGTAGCCCATTCATCATCATCTGAATAAACTGGGACATTTTCGGGCATTTCTTTCATGGGTATGAAGTGGAAAGCATGTTTTGTGGCTATCACCTTTAATTCCATATGTCTACCATCAATTGCTTGTTTTAAAAGGCTCTTTAAAAGTTCAGGTAACTTTATACTGGCTACACTTCCTGTACATCCAATCAGAACATGAAGTTTTTCACAAGGCTCCATAATATGTTTAGCTTCTAGAAAACAAGAAGAAATAGGCATCATCAATATTGATCATCATAAAAAGCTTAGTTTTTAGAAAATGAAGAAAAAATAAGCATCATCAATATTCACAAAAAGTTTATTCTAAACACTATTCTCAATACTGAATAATAAGTTCAGATTTTAGAAAGTGAAGAAACATTAGACATCATCACGATAAGTTTAGTTTCTAGAAAATTAAGCATCATCATAATGAGTTTAGTTTCTTTAGAAAATTAAGAACCAATAGGTATCATAAATATTTATCATCAAAATAAATTTAGTTACTAGAAAATCTAGTAAAAATAGGTATTAACTATATTCATCATCATAATAAATTTAGTTAAATTTATTATGATGCACTATTTAGTAAAGTGCAAATTGAGGAAAAAAATAAGCATCATCAATATATTTAGTAATACTTATGTCCTCAAAATACTGTAAAGAGAAACAAAATTAATAATTAAAAAGGATATAATAAATTTTCTTAAATCTTAGTAAATAGAGGATATTACAACACATAAGGGTTAGCAGGAAATAGTTGTCCATGAATTAATAAGGATCATGAATTTTCATGAACTATTATGATTTATGGATTGTTAAGGATCTATTTTTCAGTTTGAAAATACTCGTGTTTATAAAATAAATTTATATATTATGTCCTGGAATATTTAGAACTCTTATAGACACCAAACTAACATGCTGGTATTACATAGTTTGGAGTAGAAGACAGTTGTTTTGCTTTTCGGTAGGATCACCTGAAATAATATTAATTTTTCTATGCCTTCTCATTAGAAATGGGTTTGTTTTCGCTTCAAACTTTAACAGGTGGATTTCTCATGATGGCAGGATAGTAGATTAGTTTTAAAAATTTAATAGTAAGCCTTAAACTTAAATACAATTTTAAAGTACTTTCCAGGGATTAAAATTTGGGTTAAAACAGCTGTAGTAAACCAATTCAACTTTTCAAAAGTATCAAATAAAATTAGAATTTTATAAATTGCTTTAGAAATTGCTTTGAATAGCTGTACTTGGCTGAAGATAATACATCAAAGTCCCATTGCTTTACACAATGTAAAACAATTGATTAGGAGAAATATTACAAATCAAAAGATTTTTTTAAAAATCTTGCTTCATAAATGGGCCTATGATAAGAGGTTAACTTAGGATGAGCCTTTTTCAAATCTGAGTGAGTGATAATTTAGTTTGTTGCACCGACTAAGTTTCTGGCTATTATCAGAGTTCATTGTTTTTATTTGTGAAATCAATTGTCTCAATGCTAGAAAAAGAAACTCGGGGGGGGGGGGGATTTCCATGACTTGATCTGTGGCAAACTTATTGCCAAGTCTTCTCAACTTCTCAGTAGCAGGCCGCAAGAAACTAATAATTTTTTTTCTTCTTTTCTTAAATCACAGGGACCAAATCAAAGGGTGTGACCTCTAAATTTTTTTTTTTTAATTTTTTCCGTTTGAGATCAATTTGGCCCATTGGCGATTGTAGTTGGCAGGGTAGATCACGATACGAAAATATCCGCACACAAAGTGTGTAAAATATCTACTTTGTTTCATATTATTAAACATCAATTCGGATATTGTAATTTATAAGTTTTCATAAATTTTCTGAAGTACTGTAAATTAAAGTTATTTGATTAAATGCAAGTTTAGGAACGTATAAAAAATAAGTAAGCACTGACCAAATTATAAAAGTGCGTTAATTACTAGAAATAAATGAAGGAACCATTAGCGAAAACCAGGAAAAAACTATCAAAAACAAAACAAAGGCCTGAACGCACATCAGTTGCACAACTACTAAATTAGCTTGCAGCTTTTTTATTTTGTTAATGTATAGATGTGAGCGCATACATTGATAAAAAATTTCAATAAATTATGAAAAACGACGCTTGCTTGAATTATGCGTCAACTTTTGACTAAAATGTTAAAAAATAATATGATTTATTTAATTAAGTAAAGAAAAAAAAAGTCACTAAAAAGACGAATATAGGCAGACGGATGCGTACCTATGTATCCCTAAAGGGTCATCATCAAAATATAAACAATTTTATCACTGGGCTGCATTTGAGTGTAACTTTGAGGCTTCTGCCTATAATTTATATTTAATTGTTTGATAATATTCTTTCATTTCATCTGAATATGGGTAGCAGGCAGTCTATCTGGTTTCAACCAGATTTGGCTGAACCAGAGCAGCCGTTTGTATCTAACTTCGACCCAATGTTAGGATTTCCGAATGGAAGGAAAGTTAGAAGTAAGAGATAAAGTATTATTTTAATTTACTTGTGCGTGTACAGTATTATTTTGTTATTAACATCCTTATCATATTCAAGAAAATTTATATTTTTGTGTATAGTCACCTTAAGTTCGCAGGCATCTCTTACACATCAAAGAGCAAAAACTACGAATTCATATTATTCTGTTTAGTATTTATATACTCTCGCAACAAAAAATGTGGAAAGCTTAAAAATATGTTTTACATGCTCTTAAGATATAACTAATCAGCTTTTATGAATCCACAATGGAGACTATTTATGCTATTTACTCAGATATTAACTGCTAATATCTTACTTATACGTAGCATTAATTTTTTACAATGAGCCATAAGAATTAGGCAATATTTCAGTATTGTGAACAATGCAAAAATAATCATTAAGTCATTATCATGCAGTTGATCTTGAAATTGTGGAGGTGAACTTCTGAATCTGGTAGAGATGTAACGGATAGTGATTTGGCTGAATAGCAAATATCTTTTTTTTAAAAATCATTAAATATTATGTTTTTATATAAATAAGTTTAATCATTATTGGCAATTAGCCCAAACTTAGCTAGATTATTGGTATGGGATGAAGGGGTAAAACCTCTAATATTTATTTATTGGAAATATTTAAGATAAATAAAAAAAACTGACTTATAACAATAGAAAAAAATTAAGTTGTAAAAAAAAATAGAAATATTATAAATTATTTAAAAAAAAAAAAAAAAAAAAATGCTAAAAGTAATATTTTTAGCAACAAAAAAAAAGTATCCATAAAGCATTAAAAGGAACATAGTCTATCAAAAACGCTTTTGAAAATGACTATCACTATCATAAAAATGCCCACAAAAGATAACATTCAAAAGCATAACAGAAAATATAAAAATCGATCTTAGTTCTCGAAAGAAAATTTTTCAGCTGAACATCTCAGTTTTTCAATTATAGTTTTTCATATTATAAATTATAAAAAAATACCCTGAATAGATGAAATATCAACCCTAATGGAAACCCTTTTAATTGCTGTATCATAATAAAAATGTAGCAAAAGCTCTATAGAAACCAAAACAAAAATCGTTCATAATTTTTTAACTAAGAATTTAATGCTAAAAATCTCAATTTGGCTTTTTCATATGGCAGTATTTTTAGAAAAAAAGTGATGTTATGAAAGTAACATCATTAGAAACGCTTTTTAAAAAATACTGTGCCAAAATAAAAATGCTTAAGGGAAAAATTAATAAAAAAATGAAAAGAGTAAGAAATTTTTTTTTAATATAACTTGTTGAAAAACACAGTTTTTTTTTTGTCTTAACATACAGGAAGATAATGACAGTAAAAGAATAATCTTATCAGAAATAAACCGTTAAAATGCCATGCTATAATAATAGCAGAAAAACTGCAAAAACGAGAAGAAGAAAATTTTTTTTCAATTCTTAAAAACAAACAAATTGACTTGCCTGAATATAATTACAAAACTCAGCAGTACAAAACATGTGGTTCAATACAAAGTATTCTAATTTCAATTTTTCAAATTTCCCTTTTCCATTTTTCTTACAGAATATAAATTTGCAAGCACAGGAAATTTCAGAACTTAACTAATAAATGTAAAAACTATTTCTGATAATGTATAGTAAAAAATACTATTTTAAATTATTGTTTATTTAATCTATTCAAATTCAAGAAAGAAAAAAAACTTAGTCAAAAAAATACATTGCCGAATGTTTGGCCAAATATTCGGTAAACGGTCAGAATAGGCTGAATATCGAATAGTGGCCAAATATTCGTTACATCTCTACTTCCTGACTGAACTGCTGTTGAGGGAGTGCTGAACTATTTTATTATTTCTTATATACAAATACAACAATCTATGTATGTACAAAAATTTGTAAATATTTATTTTTAAACCAATATGATTATCTGTTAGAGTGTAGAATAGCATACCTTTTTGATTGGACACTGTAATTTGAGGTTTTTACTCTATATGAAATCTTCAATCAACTTATTATTTGTATACATTAATTTCTTATTATTAGAAATTTCTCTTTTATGTAATTTTCCCTGTTTTCCCAAAGAATATATAAAATTGCCAAAATAAGAGGGGCACTAATGTAAACTTTTACCTTGTTTTGTTATCAACTTCAAACATAACACTTTGAAAAAAATTTAGTTACACTAGTTAATTTTTATTTTCATAGAGCCCAGAAATTCAATTTTAATTTTGCAAATAATAATCTAGACTAATACTTATGTAAAATTTACTTTTAAGCACCTTCTTAAATTGGTTTAATGATTAAACAAATTATTTTATTCATGAAAAATGGCAATCTAAAAAAAAACCTATGAAATCCTTTTTTTTCTTCCCCTTTCTCTCTCTCTTTTTTTCTTTTCTTTGTTAGTATAAACCAATAAGTATACTTCTTTAGATTCTGTACGAAACAAATAATAAACATTGTTGTTTCTAATTTTATTATGTGGGGAAGATTTTAGTATAGTTAAACCAGCAGCAATAAAGTCCCCAAATTTTGGTGACAACCGGGCACTTTCATGCAAAAAATTAAAAAAAGTATCACAGAAGAGAACCAACTCGAGGGGTATATAACTTGTAGCCAACCTCACATAGATTGCATTTTTAAACAAAAATCCATTTGGCACTGTGGAGATGATAGTTGACACAAACAGAAGTACTAATATGGACCCCACTAAATAAGTTATATTAAATTATGTATTGAAAACTAGTTAGTATTTTTTTAAATAACATAATATTAAAAAAAAAACATATCTATCCATTAAAATTATCAATGTAGAAATTAATTCGTTTTATATTAATCTATGTAGCTGTGAAAACTACCGTAGAAGAAATGGAATCTGCTCAAATACCTCCAGACTTGCGAGATTACTGCATAGATTACTATATGAAATATCTGGAATGCAGACAGAAAGTTTTTCCATGGAATTACAAATGCGCTCATGAGATTCATGACTATCATAATTGCCAATTTCAAGAGTAAGTAAATAAATATTACACTTTTCTAAGAATAAAATTACTTCCTAGATTGTACTTTATTAAATTTCAAACTTTGTTAATATTTAAATCAGAAAAAGACATTGTTGCTGCGCCTTCTTTATTTTATTTTACATTTTCTTAGTGTAAATACCACATGGACGAAGACTTCATACCTCAAAATGATGTACTCAACGTTTTGAGGAGAAAAAAAATCTCAAATTGTGAAACATTTCATTCAACCTCAAATAGTCAAAAATTTCCTGAAAAATCTCAATACATTTCTTTAAAGCTGCATTTAAGTCGTCACTCAAAATATTCATCAAGTCTAAACTGTTTATTTAAAATTATATACCTTACAGGGTTATTCATAATTCCCTCCGGGGAAGCATTATAGTAAAAAAAAAAGGAGACGTATATATGAAAAAAAGAAACATATGAAATTATTCCGAAACTATTCAAGTTTTACTTACATATATTACAGGTGTTCTATGTGTGAACCCTTGGTCACACGGCATACACCATAGTCCAGTTCCTGCCCGGAGGGAATTATGAATAACCCTGTATATGAGTAGAATAGCTTCGTTTTATTGCATGGTTTTTTGTAAGCAATTCTGTGACAATTTTTTTTAGGGGGAATTTAAGTTTCTTGTGAAAAAAATACTATCTTTTAAATATCAATATACTAATTAATTCCATGTACTTTTGGAGCTATTTTCATGATCTGCCAGGCACTCTTTAAAAAGCGTTTTTTTTTTTTTTTTTTTAATAAAAAAAAAAAGTATTTTCAGACAATCCTCATCTTCAAAGATAGCAACCTCATTAAGAGAGCTCATCTTGTGATTGCCAGGCAACACAGCTGTCATTTAGTTTTAAAATTCTTGTAATTAATTGCTTAATAAAGATCCTATGTATTTCATTGTTTTGTTAAAACAAATTCCCAAAATATGCTTAGCTTATTTTTTCAGTCATCTTAAAATGGCCACTGAGAATTAAAGAGTAACAAGAGCTTCTTAGGAATTACTTATCGTCATAGAATGTTTATTTTCTACTTAGTTTTGCATTCAATTTTCAAAAGTTCAACCAAAAGTAATGATAAACATAAATATTTTTAAAATTAAGACTTATTTCAGTTTTCACTGTGGTTAATTATCTCTTGTGTTCCAGTATTGGAAAAATTAAATTGTGTTAACTGTATGCTAAATTACTGTGAGTAATATACTAAATTTATCTTCTTAAGTATAAGACTCAATCTATAGTTCTAGATTTAATAATATTTTGCAGTTAAAATAATGTTTTTTTACTAGCCATGAATTACGAATGAAAGAATATGAACGTGAAAGAAGACTACAAGAGAAGCTTGCTAAACAAGAAGCTGAAGATTAGATAAAAATTATTTTGTACAAAAACTTTCTGTGTAGCATTAAACTTTTACTATTTAGAAATTAAATTGTGTTGTTGAACTATTTAAGACAGTTTATTCAATTGTTAATTAGTGTTTACTTTTATTGTTATGCTTAACAGTCATACTTCTTTATGATCTTTACTAGGGATGTAACAGATATTTGGCTACCATTTGGTATTCGGTTGGTCGAATATTCGGCGAAATATTATTTCTGAAAAATGTTTTTGATAAATTTTTTCGGGGCGAAATTTTAATAGATTTAATAAAAAATAATCTATAAAATTGTATTTCATACTATACATTATTAGAAATAGTATCTATATTATATTAAACGCTAATACGCATTTATCAATAAAACCGATGATATTTCTTTTCTCTCGTTGGCAACAGTTTTCATTTTTAATTGATAGGCTTCGGCGCGCAAGAGCACGTAGTGAGCATCATATGTCTAATCGGGTGAATTCTCACCGCATTATCAAAAAAATTCTCACAAAATTATCTTCATCGAAGCCGATGCTTTACATCCGGCGTTCAGTACTATTTCATATTGTTTTACAACACGTGGTTTTAACCCTCTGGTGGGAAAGACTTTAAAGCAAAACTTACAACAGTTACTTTTCTCAACAACTGAAAATTTAGAACAGTGTGATTAGGAAAAATATGTGAACTGTTTGCAATTTCGAATTAATATTGAAATGCATAGGTTTAGAATTTTCTACAGAGAAAAGTTTTCGGAACTTCAGTGTTCAAAAAAGTATACAAAAGCTAGACGTTAAGAACGTATCCAATGAGCGAGCAAAGCGAGCATCGGATTGCGAAGCAATCGGAAATGAACTGCAAAAGCAGTTTCGGGGGTTGCCGAGCGCCAGCGAGCAGGGGGCGAAGCCTCCTAGTTTAAACATATTTACGTTCTATAACTTGTTAATTTATGTTCTGAAAGACATGGAAAAGCGAAATTTGAAGACTTGATACTTGATTACTTTATACTAAGCCAAGAATTTTGTAATGCTGATTTTTATTTCTCATTTGTATTATATTGAGGCAAATCATCGTTTTTTCACCACCCTATGTTTTAAAAATTGAGGTTTGAGTTACTGTTTTAAAAATTAAAACTTTTTTTAAATTTTATTTGTTTTGTTTTTCTAGGTTAACTAAAGCAAAGCATGTTAAAGATGTGCTTTTAATAGATTTTATTTCTTTATTCTCACTCTTTTCTTGTACAGTAAGACAAACTAGTAACATAGAAAACTGTGATTTTCAATATTAAAGTTTTATTTCAGAACTAAGAATACTTTTTTTCTGTTCCTCTTTTGAATTTTTATTAACCTTTCTTTTTATTAGAGTTTTTAATATGTCAGTATTTTTTAAAGAGCTCTTCTAATGAACGTTATTCTTTTATGGTCACTTTTTTCTATAAATACTGCAATGTAGAAAAGTTAAATTAAGATTAAATCTTTCTTTTAAAATTTAAGAACTATTTTTGTTTTGGTTTTTATCTAGCTTTTTCTTTTTCAAAAAACTTATGTTTATACAGATGTTTTTATGTTATGATGTGATAATTAAGAGGGTGTGAATTAAACTTTAATCTTTATTTTTTCTTGAAAATACAGTAATTGGAAAACTGAAATGTTTAGTTTTAAAATTTTCTTTCAAAAATTAAGATCGATTTTTATACTTTTTATTTTTCTATTTTACTTTTGTAGATAATCTTTGTTTTTTATAGGTATTTTTATGATGGAGCTGCATTTCTAATAGATATCTTTTTTTTTTTTTTAATGTTTTATGAATAATTTTGTTTTCCAGAAAATATTTTTAACTAAAGTTTTATTTAAAAAATTTAAGATGATATTTTTTCCTATTTCTTTTCAACTTTTTTTAATAACTGTTAGTCTGTTTTTTTTTTCATCTTAAATATTTTAAATTTTAATATCTAATGATTTTTATTATCTTAAACATTTTTTTCCTTTCACTCCATACCAATAATACAGCTAAGTTTGGATTATTTTTCAATAATGACTAAACTTATTTCTATATAAAGAAAAAATATTTATTAACGATTTTTTTAATAAAAAATTTGCTAATTGACTGATTTTTTTGGCCGAATATTCAACCAAATCATTATTTGTTACATCTATATTCTTTAGTAAGAAACCATTTATTGTCAATTTCCTAGAAAACTCTTAGAAAATGTTTAGGAAATTTTCAAAAAAAAGTAATAATAATAAAAAGGCAGAAGATTAATTTTCTGTTTATAGGAGGAAAAAAGTTAACAGACTTGCATTTTAAAATTTACTTTTCATCACCCATCACATCATAAAATCATTCTACTTGTGATAAAGGAAGTAAATTTTAAAAACATAATTTTTTTTCTCTTGATTCTCTTTTAAATACAAGTGCTTGAAATGCAACTTAAAAGATTTTTTTTTTAAATGCTCATAAGAAGAAAACAAAAAATTTTTTTTCTAAATGGCTTGAATAAAACTAGATAAATTTAGCCCTTTCAAAAAATTGATACAAAATATCAATAAAAATTATATTCTTATTTGTGATTTAAAGTGCAATTATTTTCTTAAGCAGAATACAATTATTACACATTTTTAAAATTAATGTTCTCTCAACTAACTCCTCTTGTATGATCTATCCTTAACATGCATCCATAACCCTAATCAACTAAACTCAGTGGCGCAACAGCTCAAAGAGGGCCAAGGCCTACTGTGCCCATCTCAGTTTTCTTGACCTTTGGCTCTGGGGTGCAGGAGCAGATGTTCCGATTAGGTGGTCAGCCGAACGCGAAACCCCCAGCATTTAGTTCCCAAGCATGCTTGGTACTCATTTATCGACCCACTGAAGGGATGAAAGGCTGAGTCAACCTTGCCCAGCCTGAGGATCGAACCCAAGACCTGTGGCACGGTAGCGTATCCATAATCCTAGAAACCTAAAAATCATTAAAATAGAATTTATTTCCTCCAATTAATTTTGACTTATTTAATACACAATCCAGCATTTAAAAATTCACACTTTGACCTGCATAAATATGCCAGTTTTCCTTACATTAGATCTAGGGAAAATTCTTGTTTTTATAGGGATTTTTTATGGAGTGTCTGTTAAATTTGTGAAAATGTCAAATGTATATTTAATATATCTTTTTTTGTCCATATCACTGTCTATTTCATCATCTTAAAACTAGTAGTCTCTGCTTACTTATTTTCATACAAATTTACTAAAATACTAACCAGATATTGTTGAATAATTTAGTTTTTTTATGGTCAGAATTTTTATTAAATTAGTATTTTCTGTTATACTAGGAAGAAAGAAAAAAAAATATTTTGATAGAAGTTTTAACGTTTATTTATGAATGAATGATGAATTTGGTAAAATTAAATGATTTATACAAAAAACTAATTTTTAAATTAACACGTTATTTGTTGCCCCGCTTTTGTTCACAGCCTTGAAGTCTAAGGAGTGAATTGTTTTTTCTATCTCGTTTAATTTGTGTTGTCAGTCTGGCATCATAAATGAGATTTAGGTGAACTAGTTTTAATGTAAGGAAGGAATTACTTACAGGCTAACTCCATTTTTGTTAATTAGTTAAAGTTTGACTTCTCTTCCCATATTTTGACAAGCAAAAATTAAACTCAGCTATAGAAGAAATAATTTGATGAAATTTCTGTCCTGTAGGCAGTAAACTATGTTTAAGAAATGCAAAATCATTTAGAAAAAATACTAAATATATAAAAAGAATAATTTATTATCTTGGTTGTTGGGTATAGAAATACTTTTTTTAAACTTGCATGTTATTCATTTAAAAATATGCTTTTACAAGTGTGCTAGCTCCTAAGGCCAAACATGGATATTTGCATCTTTCCCCAGAAGAGCTTTAGCCAGAATGTTCAGCGTTAGTTCTGGCTTTTCTCAAACTTTCTGATGCCTACTTTCCTGCATCAGAAAACCAGTTTCCCCATGTACCTGAATGGAAAAATAGTGCATAGCAAGAAAAGTTCTGTGCAATTTTACCAACAGGCTCAATGCTGAGAAGATCATATCAAGTGAAACTTAAACATTGCTACTTAGACAAGTGAGGTTTTGTTTTCATAGGCATTTTTTTTTTTTCGTCTTCCATAATTTTTTATTGTCTCTCTTATTCAAAATCATATTTAACTTAGTATTTAAAAGCAGAATGTCTTGAATTTTATTTTAATCAGTTGTATATATATAATGATAGGCAAAAAACTGTCGAAAATGAATTCAAACTCTTTGCTTTACATCCGTAAGCTTCCAACTTTATTTTATAAATTTTAATTTAACATTTACTAAAAGAGAAATATATGAAATTTTAATTTCTATTTATTTTAGAGAATATCTTAATTTAGAGTCTAGAGTTAATTTTTTTTTTGAATTAATGTTCTTGTTAAACAAGTTATGTATTGACATTGATGGAAAAAGATCTTTTAATGGTCATTTTTATAACAAAAAATAAACCACATAAGATGCACCTCAATTTTTTTTTCTGCTGGAGAGCTGATCAGATGAAGAATTTATCATTTTAGTGAATTTAACTAAATGAACTTATATTTGTTGTCTATAGAAATAAAGATTATATCTTGCTTTTTTTTTATCAACATGCTTCTAATTGACGAGTTCTATAAATCCTTAATACTCAATTTAAACTGATTGTGTCCTGGGGTCTTAATTTTCTGCCGAGATAAGTTTCGTTAAGTTATTCGTCAACTATTTGTTTCCAAATGCACTTGGAACCTCCTCCCACTTTTAAAACTCTCAGACTGTCACTTAGTATATACCTTCATTTATAGGGATTTATAAAATTTAAAGACTAAACAAAATGAATTAATGTTGATAGTTAAATAAATATCCTCAATTTTAAAGACAAGATGTATTTGATTTAATATTTCATCCCTACTTCCTAGCTTTTTTGAATGCATCAACTATATTTGTTTTCTCAAATTGATACAATAAATATGTTATATAATGAATTAAATCAAACAGAAAATTGATAAGTTCGATATTGTTCTTCTATCTTTTTTTACTTTTATATACGTTATAGAAAATTTTTAATGATAGGGAGACCTTCAACTGTGCATCTAATAAATTGAAGTAAGTCATTTTATAAATAAATTGTATTAATTTAGTATACTGTTTAAAATTTTGCTCTTGTGTTCAATCATTGTTTAGTTTAAATGTGTAAAAATAAATTTAAACAAAACAAAAACATTTTCAGTGGAGGACACATTGTTTTATTTCAGTAAAAAAAAATTTTTTTAATACAGAACAAATTATAATATTTCTATGTGAATAAATAAATATTGCAAATTTTATTATCACATAAGAGTATTTAAAAATATGATATATTATGACAACAAAATGTGAAACTGGAAAAAAAATATATATTTTTAAACGGCACAAAAAGTTTTTTTTAAAAATTGTACTAATATTCTTTTCAAAGTGAATAATTAATTTAACTGAATTTTTTTAATAAAAGAATAACATTGTTAGCCTTGAGGTCCTCTTCTGAAGTAAACAACAACTCCTAATAACACAGCTAGAGTCGTCATAATATACAAATCCCAATCAGGACCCAGTATGTTATTCATATTTATATTTGGCAGAAGGGCATCAAAATTTAACTGAAATAAAGAAAACAAAAAATTGATCAATTAACATTTATTTAATATACCTATAAAATAATGAATAAATAAATACAGCAATTGTACATTATGTGAAATACATAATTTCAATATATTCTAATGAATTAAAAAAAAAGTGCAAGACTGTTCGAATATCAACACAATATGCATTCGCAAGTATCGACAATGACATGAAAGTCTATCAAATATCTGTTGTATACATTATTTTGTTTATTTATACTTTATATCTTTCTTCTAATACAATGCTATCTTTTTATTATTTTTTCTTCCAGAAGATAAAAGTTTACTTCGAAATTAAATTAACACTAGAAAGACTGAAATTTAGTATATACCTATATTGCGCAAAAGCAGTTAAAATGACTGGATTGTAAAAGAATAAATAATGTGTAAAGAAATTAGTTCAAAATTAATTTTTAATATTTTTTATATTATTTACAGTTATATAACAAGTTATTAGTAAATATTAACAATAAAAAATACTTCGCTTGGAAAAAAAATTATACATTATTGTTTGTAAATTTTTTGCAATTGAAAAAGCAGTTAAAAACAGTCAAAANACAAATAACTATACTTATAAAGGAACTAAAACAAAATAAGTTTTAAAAAGTAGCTCAAGTAAAATAAAACTTTCAACTATGTAATATACATCTTTATTTATAAGGTCGCACAATTTAAAATTTTTCTTAGTCTTCTTTTAGTATATAAGAATTGAAGGGAAGGCTGTAAGCTTACGATGTGTAAGTTTTTGTTTATCAGTTTTCATTTAAAAATAATCAATAGTATTGTTTATAATTGGAGTTAGTTTTACAAGAATATCTATACCCTGAAAAAAAATACAATAGAAAAATCAATGACATTAATTTATTATATAATTTGAATGTAATTTATTACAAAATTATAAAAAGAAAAAAATTACAGATAGAATCATTATTAGTTTNAACGCTTAAATGCAAATCGCGATATTGAATTTTTAAATTGCGTGAATGGGAATTGCGAGTAATGATTTTTAAATCGTGTAAAAACGAATCTCAACTAGTAACTTTTAAATCAATTAAATACGAAAATCGATGATTTACATAAAAATCATCTGAATAAGAATCGCAATTTTAGCAGATTCTGGCCCAGTTCCTAATATTTAAAATTCTGTAAATCAGCCAATCAAAAGAAATCAAATATCAGCGGCCGAAACGAAACTGCTTAGGACTTTTTTTCTTTTTTCCAATCTATCGCGGAAGTCGCGGTTGTCAAGGCTACAGCGTACATGCCGAAATTCTACCCATTTTCTTCTGAAGATCATTTTTTCAGGAGGCTACTGCAGGGGGGGGGGAGTTCGTCGCAAGTCCGACTATATCGTTCGTTCGACTCCCAAAAAGTTTTTGGAACATGGTCGGAAATTTTAAAAAGTCTTTCACCCCTGAAAAGATAAGAGAGTAGTGTAGTAGATGACGGCATTGTTTTACCAAGGTCAACCACTTTTACCCCAGCCAGCAGATTGACATGTGAAGAAGGTTTATTGGGGGCTTCAATACTTTTGCTCCGCAGAAGAAATTTTTTTTTAACAAAATATCATTTACTGCATAAAAAAATTTTCCGCGCGGGAAGATATGGAAAAATCTGAAAAAAGCGGAAATCAGCGGATCCGCGGAAGAATCACATCCCTGAATATACTTCTTTATTATAAGGTCGCACAATTTAAAATTTTTCTTAGTCTTCTTTTAGTATATAAGAATTGAAAGGAAGGCTGTAAGCTTACGATGTGTAAGTTTTTGTTTATCAGTTTTCATTTAAAAATAATCAATAGTATTGTTTATAGTTTTACAAGAATATCTATACCCTGAAAAAAAAGTACAATAGAAAAATCAATGACATTAATTTATTATATGTACAATTTGAATGTAATTTATTACAAAATTATAAAAAGAAGAAAATTACAGATAGAATCATTATTAGTTTCTAAAACAAGATTTTAATTGAAAAAAATTAAATATACTATTAGCAATTCTCAAGTCCATAAGAAATTTTTTTTCTTATTAATGTAAATTAGATTTAGGATTGCAAACCTAAGACCAATATATTACATATTGGCCAGCTTAACAGTTAATATTTTACCAGACATACAGAAATTGAATCTAATGAAAACTAAACTCTGCTAACTCTTGTTTGATTGTTATATTACATGGCACTAAATATCTCCGCATGTTCAGATCTGAAATTCAATTGAATTAATTTTATAATTGAATCTTCTCTATTTATTTATTAGTATGCATCTTTACACAGAAAAGCATGACAAGAAGAATGATGTAGTGAAATCGATTCTAATGAGAACTTGACTCTGCTAACTCTTATTTATTATATTACAGGCCTAGTATCTATGCATGTTCAGAACTGAAATTTAAAGCAGAGTTCTTGAAAAAAAAATTTTGAAATTCATTTTATAAATTAATCATCAGTATTTATAAATGCACATTTCTAAACTGAAAAGCATTAAAGTAAACAGGTAAAAAATTATTACTTATTTTTTTTTAAAGAGAACTTTTCTTTAGTAAACTATACACAGTATTATTGAATTATATTTTTACTTCAAGATCAATCTTTTTTTTAAATTAAATTTTCTTTTCTATCCATATTGAGCTATATTTAACATTAGATAACGTTAAAAAAATACCTCTTGTATGTGTTGCAGACTGTAAACAATTCCCAGTTTCGCTAAGGCTAGCGCCACAGGTACTTGAGCATCTGTACTTGTTTCAGCAGCTTGATCATAATACCTTTTTGCTAAATGAATATCCTAAGATAAAATGCTTAGTTAACAATAATATCAAAAATAGTAGTAATATTTACAAGTACTAAGTAATAAAGTTTGAATTTTTCAAAAATACAACTATTCCAACAAAATGAACCATTTAAAACAACTGCATCTTTATTTAATCCTTGATGCATTTTCAATAAATTTTAATTTTTAGAAAAATAGTTTTCAAATCATGCTATATATGATCTAGGTATATAAAATAAGCTTTTAATTATGCATTAAAAGAATTTCTTCATATAAGCTGGTTCAGAATGAAGTACCGTATATTCCGGCGCATAACGTGCCCCGGCGTATAGCGTGCACCCGTAATTTCTAATACTTTTTTTACATTTTAAGATATACTCTTCGTATAACGAGCAAGAAAATTTGGATTGTACATGTACAATATCTCGTCTTTCAAGATCGTAAATAAAAAGTTTTTTTCCCCTATCTTTTGCAAAAATAAAAGAATTGAATTTGGCATGTATGTGAAGGTAGAGTTGTCCCACCTTACAGATACTACAAAAAAATTGTTGAAAGAATGTAACACCGATATGGCAGTTATTCCGGGCGGATTGACACCATTAGTTCAGCCATAGGACGTCTGCTTAAACAAACCACTTAAAGCCAATTTAAAGAAACAGTGGAACACTTGGATGTTGGAGGGCGAGAAAGCCTTTACGAAAGGAGGACATATGCGTCATGCAAGTTTGGAAACAGTGTGCGAATGGATATTAAAAGCATGGGATGAAATTAAGCCTGAGATGGTTAGAAAATCATTCAAAAAAATGCAGCATTTGAAATAATCTGGACGGATCAGAAGATGACTGTTTATTTATGGATGAGGGTAACACAGATGATGAAGACGAAACAAATTGTGATGACGTGCCTGAAGAAATAACGGAAGTCGAATATAATGAACTATTTATGTAATAACGAAAATCAATAAAGTATATAGGTAAAGGTATGCTATTTCTTTAAAATAAAAGTATTTTTCTATATTGAAATTTTTTTAATCTACAATTTTTCATATTCGGCGTATACCGCGCACCCGTAAATTCCAATGTTATTTTTTGTATTAAAAGTGCGCGTTATACGTCGGAATATACGGTATACTTTTCTTTCCTTTAATTTACAGATTTGATTTTAACTTAAGTTTAAAGAGACTCTACATAAACTTAGAACAGTATGAGATAAATGTGTTAAAAAAAAACAGCAAAAAATTTGAGCAGGAACACTACTGAAAGTAAGCATGTGACTAATCTTCAAAAAAATTAGGGATCTTATTTAAGGAGTCAGTTTATTTTGGGGTATACATCTCTTAGAGAGAACTCATAAATAATTATCCATCAAAACATAATTTTAACTTTGATTTAAAACTAACAATTTTAAAGAATATATTTTTTAAACCAAACTTTTATAATTTCTGGTTAAAGATAAGAATAAACATTTTATTTTGTTAAATTACTTTTTTCATTTCAAAATGTTTTTTTTTTAGAAATTAAGGTAAGTATTAAAAATATATAATTATAAAAAAGTTACTTTTAAAAAAATGAAATTGTACACAATGTTTCAATTTTAATGCCTCTGTCAGTTAAAGTTGAATGAAACCTCTCAAAAAAATAAGGCATAAAATATTTTACATTCTTTTGATCCATATTGGATATTTAGGGTAAAAAAACCACTCTAAAATAAACAAATATTGTAAATAATTATAAAATTGAATATATCCTATTTTCAATATTTATAAAAGTATTTTCTAAAAACCCTTAAAACAAAATAATTTTAAATGTACCTTTTTCATTCCTAAGCCCTGCTCATGCATATAACCCAGATTAAACATAGCTTGAGCATTGTGTTGCTGTTCTGATGCCATTCGATACTGATTCGCAGCAAATTCATAATCAACTTCTGTACCATAACCATAGTAGTAATAATCACCTACTTTCACTCGAGCAATCGAATAACCTGATAAAAATTAAATACCTGAGTTCCACAACTGTAACTTCATTTGTTAATTGTAATTGTACAAACTAGTGCAATCAATACAAATAACTATACTTATAACAAATAACTATTATTTAAATGAATTTAGATACAAATGTTTCTATAAGAATTTATTTCTAAGCTGTAAATAAATGTGAACAAATTAAAAGCCATTAAGCCATATTTTGAACTTTAAATAATTCATAAGCATCACACCTTTTTAAGTAAAAAAATAATTTTATATTTGTTAAAGTGTTATTATAAATGCAAAGATATCAGAAAAGGGCATATTTTGTGATTAAACATAAACGCATGATGACTTTTCATACTTTTTTAACATAATACATGTTAAAATTGTCTTTTTTATCAGTGTTTCTAGACTCTATGGAAGTTAAATTGAAACAAATATTTTTCCTCTCAACAACTTATTGTTATACTATACCATTAAGATGTATCAATTACATTCAAACTACATGTTGAATGTACGATCAAAATATTTTAGATAGTTGAACTCAAAAGCTTAGATTTTTACTCTAATTAAATGTTTGTACTAAATTTCTAATTAAATGTTTGTACTAAAGTTCTAATTAATTGTTTGTACTATTCAACCTAATCAAGATCTCAATAAAAATATTTTTTAAGATTTAATTCAGTTTGCAATGATTTTTAATTTAGTTTATAGCATGATCAACAAATCATTCTATGATAACTAATACCACATTTTTNTTTGTGTAACTGCCGTTTTTCCTAAAATTGAATTTGTGAAACTACCGTTTTTCCTAAAGTTGAATTTGTGAAAGTACCGCTAAACGGTAGTAAATTCGGCCTGGACAGACCCCTGTCTATGGAAGTTAAATTGAAACAAATATTTTTCCTCTCAATAACTTATTGTTGTACTATACCATTAAGATGTATCAATTACATTCAAACTACATGTTGAATGTACAATCAAAATATTTTAGATAGTTGAATTCAAAAACTTAGATTTCTCCTCTAATTAAATGTTCGTACTAAACTTCTAATTAAATGTTTGTACTATTCAACCTAATGAAAATCTCAATAAAAATATTTTTTTAAGATTTAATTCAGTTTGCAATTATTTTTAATTTAGTTTATAGCATGATCAACAAATCATTTTATGATAACTAATGCCACATTTTTTGAAAGTGAGCTAGTCTTTGAGTATCTAACTAAAACTCAAGACTTTTTCAGAGCTCATGACCAATACCTTATAAGAAAACAAAAGTACATATTTACCTTGCCCAGCAGCTCGACTCCAATACATAAGAGCTCGAAAGAAGGTTTCATTCTTAGAAACAATATCCAAATCACCTGAATAAAAAAAAGGTAAATATACCAATTATTCAATTCAGGTGATAAATTTTTAAAAATACAATAAAAAGTTTTCTTTTACTAATATGTTTTTATGTAAACCAAAATAAAAGTAATTATTAAGAAATTAATAAGAAGGTGAAAAGTTTGATTGCAGTCTATCGTTTCTCATGGATCCATCAATTGCGAATGATAGTTACGGGAAAGCGACGAAAAGGGTCAATATAAAATATTGATTAAAAAAAGTATTAAAAAATAATAAATTAATGCAGTTAAAAATTAGAACATTTACAATAAGAATAAAAATTGTTTAGTTGAAAAAACACTGCAAAATATTTATTTAAAATTTTTTTATTTTATTTAAAATAGATAAATTTTGGTTTGATCAATTTTTCTTCATAACCCATATAAATTTTTGATATTTGTAATGTTGTAATAAATAATTTTTACTGTAAATTAGAGTAAATACAAAATTTTTCCACTGTTTCAAAGGTTTTGAATTCCTCTGTAACTGTTGGTACTGGTTGTGATTCCATTTCACCTTCCTCATCGGCATCATTTTGCCTTTTTCCAGTTACTGTAATAAATTTTTCATCTGACATCACACCTAAAGTTTCGACATTTTCATCAATTGATGCATCAATATCTAATATGATGTTGGATGTATTTTCCCAAAGCTGTAACAAATTTTAATTATCTCTATTATTAACATTAGGAGTCTTTGTTTTTCTTCAAAAAATAAAATAACTTAATTTTTTTTTTAAATGTCAATGAAATTCCTGAAAAGATGCGGGAATTTGCTACTTTCTGAAAGGATATAAAAAGGTATGAATAACACTGTGAGAATAGTATTTGTGACGGAACTGGTCAAACAAGGCAATCCATACAACAAAACGAAAGATGCAGAAACGATGGATCGAGGTAAGACTGAATTAGCTTTGCCCTTTTTTAAAACTTAAATCTGACTGCTTTTCTGTATTATTATTTTTATTTTATGTGTTCTATTTAATGAGAAACAGAAAAAAAAATCATAAAATTATGTATATATTTTCCCATTATAAAGTTAAACTAGTAAAAAAATATAAATAAAGATAAACTTACAAATGATTACAGTTATGCATTGATATGTTCTTCTAGCATTTTAATGAAAAACAAATAATAGTTGATTTACATCAAGACTTAGTTAATACAGCAATGAGATATAATTTATAAGTCCAATATATTTAAAGTTTTATAACTTGCTTAAGATTGTTCCCTGAAAGCTCTTCAGTTACATGAAATTGTACATTTTAGTAAATAATATGCTATTTTTATAGCTGCTTCATTACAATTTTGCATATTTCTAGTCAAGACTCTCCATGTAGAATATGAAAATGATGCAAAATGTTAATATGTATAAAATCCACCTTGTGTTGTAAAAATGAAACACATGTGATTTAATTTTTTAATATTTGAAAAGTTACTCAACAACTGCATTCTTTGGACCAATCTAGCACAACTTTAACCATGCTGCAGACCATATTAATTAAACTAAATTTAACAAGTGCCATATTTTTCTAACTAAATTTTCAATAAGCCAGATAATTCTAACTAACTTAGTTGCAGGTCAAAAATAAAACAATAAATAAAGTTAATATACTAAAAATAATAATATTCAAGAATTTAATAAGAAATGCTGCATACTAAAAAAGCCAAAAAACTTAAGAAATGGCATACAATATGCACAACAAACAAAAGAATAACAATATTCAAAAACTTAAAGTGAAAAACTTTTTTTTTCTTCCAGTTACAAGTTTATCAGATTCAGGATATGCATTTGACATTGCTGTATTCAAAATGAATTCGAATCATCAGTCAAGCATGAAAGTTTGCTTCTTTTTCATTCATTTATTTATATTTTTTTGAGGTTAATAATTGAGAAAATTTGCTCTCACATGCATGTCTTCCATTAAACTCACTGTAAATTGGCAGGATAGCTTCAATAATATTTTTAACAATTAAATTCTTGTAAACATATTTTCTGCAATTACTTTTGTAAATGTTTGCGTATTATAGCTTAAAAATTTTCTTAGCATATGATTTGGCACATCTAATGGATTTATGGGAAATAGATCTTCAACAAACTTTGAATTTTTCTTCTTTAAAAAAAGAGAAGAAAAAAAAGAAATCTCTCTAAATTCTGCTATTTTTATTGATATGATTTGCAGGCCATAAACTAAGTGCTGGAGATCCGTATATTGTGAAGACATTTAGAAACATTAATATACTCATAAATTTAAAATGAGTTATTAATTTTAATAATTTACAACAAAATTAGAAAATTTTCCTTGAATTAATGATTTTTTTTAAAAAAAAGTTTAATATTGTATGAAATATTTGTCTGATTTGAGTTTAAAGCTATCAATTGTGTCTTTATTTTCATTGCTTAAAAAGCTTCAAAAAACAATTTTGAAATATCACATTATTTAAGTAAAGTGAACAATAAATGTCTGAAAGAGAAATTTTAATAAAATTCAAAAATAAATAAATACTTTACCTCTGTCTAAAATGAAAGCAGAATTGCTTTGGGCCACTTCATATCCTAACTCAGCTAAGACAATGTATTTAATAAGAGCTTCATTAACTCTTCCTTCTTTGTAATCATTGTAGGCCTGCATCAGATTTGTTCCCCAGCGTCCTCTCTCCGCTACATTTTTAAACAACTGAAAGCAGTAAAATATTAAATTTAAAAATAATTACTAAATAAATAATAAAATATGAACAAATATAGACTTTTATTTTGACAAATAAAGACTTTTATTTTTTATCCATAGAAGGCAATGAATAAAAAAAAACTAAGTTAGTTTTTTATGCTAATTTTTATTTTTTAAGAAAAACCAAAACATAAAAAAATTTGCTTTGCTTTTTATATGAAAAAAAAAAATATTTATTTTAGGGTTGGATTTATATCTCTTCCGAACCATTCTAATTTATAATAAATTAAAGAAATTAAGTTAACCCTAAAATTATGTCAATAAGTTCATTTAAATTACATAATTTTTTCCTAGCTATGATTTTATCTTGTGTAAAACAAATTGCCATTATTACTACAGTTTAATCCTAGAATTACGATATTACATGATCTAGAGGTAGAGCACTCTTCATAAAAAGTTCTCACAATAAAAAGTTCTTTATAGAAATTACTATTTCTATAAAGAACTCAGTTTAAAATGGAAATCTAAATCTTTCAGCTGCCTGAATAATTGGCAAATTTAATTTCTAAACATTTTCTACAAATACTATTCAAGTGATTAGGAAATAACATAAAGAAAAATAAACAAACATCTGTTTAATTTCTAACAAGGAGACTTGACAACAAGAGAAAATTTCTTTTTAAAAAAGCTTGTTGCTTAGCAACAGAGAAATTTGATAAAATTTTGCTAAACAGAAGATTATATAGAAAAATTGCATCTAAACAAGGCAGAATGCTTTCATGTTAGAACTGACTGCAAAACTGGGAACATTCCCTCAAACAAAACCTATATACATGAAATTTTTTTATCTTTATTTCCCTAACTGTGGCATAATTTTGCTTATTGAGCTTATTATAAATAAAAATTTTGGATATTTTGCAGTTCGTCAAATGCAAGAAAATTCAGCTACATTTTTATTTTATTTAATTAATATAATTTAAAATAATAAATAAATAAAAAAGTTGGCAAAGGTCTATATTTATTGGTGACTTTTAGCTTGTGTTGGCTAAGCAAAAAGTACCAAATTTTGCAAGCATGAATACTAAATTATTTTGAAATTTTTTGACAATGGGGAAGAAAAAAATGAATGTTAAGAAAAAAAAACATAGCATTATGATTCTGAGAAAAGGATAGAAAATGAATATGAAAATGAGAGATTTCTTTCAGGGGAAAAAATACTAACCTCAACAGCAGTACTGCAAGATCGAACAGTTCCCGTTCCAGAAGCATGCATCATAGCTAAGTTATAGAAAGCAAGAACATGACCAGATTGAGATGCCATAGTGTAATACTTGATTGCCATTTTGTAATCAGTTTCAATTCCCAAGCCACCTGAAAATATGTCATAAAAATTAAATATGATTAATTAAATGAAAATAAAAATTAAATGCTAAATCTTTTAAAAGAAGTTTTAACAATTGAGCATTTTTATTTTTCAAATTTTACCCCAATTAGTTTTCTTCATTTATTTAAAATACTCTAGACATCACAACAATTTAAAAGTTTTATTTCATTTTAACAGATGTATCACATAAAGACTAATACCTTCGGTTAAGGTTCATACTTTATTAGTTATGCCTTATTAAAAAATGAGTTTAAGATTTTTATCTAATAATTTTTTTATTATAAAATCAGCATATAACATTTAATAAAAATATTTGATTTATCCCCACATATAAAAAATTGGTGAAAAAAGAAAGTTTTTTAATAATCATAAATAGATTTTTATCTAATAATTTTTTTTATTATAAAATCAACATATAACATTTAATAAAAATATTTGATTTATTTCCACACATAAAAAAACTGGTGAAAAAAGAAAGTTTTTTAATAATCATAAATGGTGTTCTAAAAATGTTATAAGAAAAGATAGAAAATTTTAAACAGCAAAATGTTATGAGGAAGCAGTAGGTGAGGAAAAATATTTGAAAGTACGCTAAGTGATTCATTTAAAACTTTAATAGGACATCACAGTGATATACTAGATGAATACAATTTATAATGTTGCAAAGAGATATTTAAAGTTTGCTACAAAAGAGGCTATGCAAGTAGGACACTAATGGAACATTTGGTTGCCAATCATCGTCAAACACAACAACTTCTTTAATTGTAACAATGAGGCAAATGAGTATTGCTGTGACATATTTTGTTGGCACTACAAGCTTGTGATGCATGATAGTTGAGAGCTCACAAAACAAAGAAATCAATGCTTAATGATATTTCCTATCAGAAGTGACACAGTGTTGCTAGGTTCACAGTAGTGGGATACATAGTACCACCTAGTGGAGTATAATGACATTTCTTCACATAGGTTGCTAAGCAATTTTCAAATTTATGCCTTACCTCAGTAGAAGTGAGTCACAATACTTTTACTATACTTTACACAAACATAAAATTATATTAAAAAAATATATAAAATTCCTCACACGTTTTTTAGAAAATATATACGTATGAACAAGTATTTGGTTCAAAAATCAAACCTTTAATGTGTTAAATAAAAAATATATATCAGTTTAGAGAAGACTTGAGAGAGATTTTAAGATTATAAAAGATCTTACTATAGTACATATTGCCAAGCTGCAACTGTCCATCTACCCAGCCTTGATTAGCTGCTGCAGAAAAATATTTGAATGCCTTGTTGTAATCCTAATAACATATTCAGAAAAAATTTAAAAGAGACAATTTTATTAAAAAATAAAAATAAAATATTACAAAATTTAGCTTACATAGGCTTGATTACATACAACAATAACTGGATTATTTTTTTGCAAAATCTAGACATGCATTTAGTTCAATTATAACTTTTAACTTATTAAAACAAAATAATTAAAAATGTTTCTTACTTTAGGAACTCCCTTTCCATGAAGGTACATTAAACCTAAACCACTCTGACCAACTGGGTTATTCTAAACACAGAGAGAAACAGTATGATTTAAAACACACTTGTTTGACTTTAAAATCTTGAATATAAAATAAAAATAGAAAGGAAAAATATCAAAAATAATTCTAATCTATTCTAATTTGTACAATATGAAACATTTTATTTTACCAACCTATTGATTAATATATTTCAGAAAAATTTACATGTTAAAAGGCTCAGAAAAATTTATTCAAAATATTTCTTTCTCTTCCGATAAGACACAATTAGATAAAAAAAAAAAAAACATTGTTTAGCTTTATAATGAACAGGACAAATAACCTAAGTTAACAAATTTTCAATAAA
>NC_092212.1:23908116-23910520 GCF_043381705.1 Parasteatoda tepidariorum
ATGCTAATCATAAATGGTGTTCTAAAAATGTTATAAGAAAAGATAGAAAATTTTAAACAGCAACCCATGAGGAAGCAGTAGGTGAGGAAAAATATTTGAAAGGGACTCATTTAAAACTTTAATAGGACATCACAGTGACAAACTAGATGAATACAATTTATAATGTTGCAATAGATATTCGAATTTTGCTACAAAAGAGGATATGTAAGCAGGACTTTAATTGAACATTTGGTTGCCAATCATCTTCAAACACAACAACTTCTTTGATTGTAACAATGAGGCAAATGTGTATTGCTGTGATATATTTTGTTGGCACCACAAGCTTGTGATGCATGATAATTGAGAGCTCACAATACAAAGAAATCAACGTTTAATGATATTACCTATCAGAAGTGACACAGTGTTGCTAGGTACACAGTAGTGGGATACAGAGTACCACCTAGTGAAGTATAATGACATTTCTGCACATAGGTCAAATTTATGATGTGCCTTACCTCAGTAGAAGTGTGTCACAATACTTTTACTACACTTAACACAAACATAAAATTATCTTAAAAAATATATAAAATTCCTCACATTTTTTTAAAAAATATACATATGTATGAATAAATAAAGGAAATACTGTGAAAAAACTTCCTATAAATTTCTTAATTAAAGCTTTGAAGAATCCATATTTCAAAATAGCAATTTAAAGTACGCAGGTTTAGTTTAAATAAAAAATAAAGAAAGAAATGAGATAAAATAATAAACTTATTCAGACAAAAAGTTTATGGATAAATCAAAATATCTTTTAATAACTGAAACAATTTTTGTAAAATTATTATTTTATACATATTTACCAACACTGATAGAAAGAAATTTACTACACTTTACGAAATAATATAAATTTCATGATAATAGTTGCATAATGTACTAAATATTTTACACAAAGAGAAATTTAGCGATTTTTATAGTCATCAAAATAGAAAAACTGCAATATTTTCCAGTTATGATTTCACATTAGATGATCTTGAAATGTTATGCATTATATTTATTCATAATTTTGAATAGTAATAGGAATATAATTCAAAGATAGTTAACTGAATTTTGTAAATGAGGCTCGTTTTATTATGTATTAGTGACACTTAATTAAATATTCAAGCAAGCAATAATCTCAATAGGAATTCTTTTAAAGAAACTACTCAATGTTAGGGAATTTCCTAAAATGTATAAAAACCAGGAGAATTTTTATTAAACCAGTAGACCAGGAGAAACTGGCAAAATCCAGTAGTCTACTGGAAAATCCAGTAGAGTTGGCAGCTATGTTTCATACATTCAGAACTTTTTCATGCAGTACTTAAGAATGGTTACTACATAGAACATAATGATAAATAATTATATATATATATATATCCATTCCTTACTTTTATTAATAGAATACTTTCTTCTTTAAATGTAATTTTAATATGTAAACTACACCAAGTTTTTAATATTTGCAGGCAGTTTCAAATATCATCATATTATTGAATGAAAGGAATATGGCTGAGATATTTAAAAATAATTAAGATGAATTATTACACCATTTCATTGAAAAAGTTAAGGGAAAAAAAAGACTACTAGCTTTTTTCCTCCTTAAATTTTATATTAAATGAATAACAATTTGAAAAATTAATTTTTCAAAAATAAAAAAAGAAGGCTGGTGATAGAAATATATGGATTTGTTACATTCTAATTAGTATTTGGCCTACATTTTCAATTAGTACATCAACAATGAAAGTTTATCAACAAATAGTGCTGCTGACATAATTCTTTCTTTTTCTCTTTGGCATATCAGACTATTTTAAATGAAATCAATTTTGTTTCATCAATTCTGGAAATAAGAGTTACTTAGAAAACATTTTTTAGTTTTTCTCTGCTAGTAGGGACACTTGTTAATGAATTTAGTTAATAGTTTTAAAACTTGGTAAGAATAAGCAGAAGGCAGCAAATTATACATTTCTACCTTCTTCAGCTTTTCTTTAATCTATTTTACAAATTGTTGGATTATTTTTAAGATACCTGGGTTTTTTAATTTTTCAAAGGATAATTTAACTGCTTGTCAGTAACACTGAAAACAACACCTCTTTTGGTTAAATTTGCATAAGAAATATGGCATGAAAATATTCCTTTTCACCATGATCAATATTTATATATAATTTTCTATGCAAATCTTAATATAAATTTTAAATATTGAATAAATATTTTAAGTACTTATTAAACATCGATATATATTTATACATCAATATTTAAATAATATTTGGTTCAAAAATTAAACCCGTAATGTGTTAAATAAATAGAATATATCACTTTCGAGAAGATTTAAGATTATAAAAGATCTTACTATAGTACATATTGCCAAGCTGCAACTGTCCATCTACCATAGATC
>NC_092212.1:23910973-23949667 GCF_043381705.1 Parasteatoda tepidariorum
ACGCCTCATCAATTTATTTATTACTCAAAGCAAATCGTTTAATCTTTCCTTATATGGAAGTGAAAGATCTTAAAATAACTTCTCTTTTGAAGTATAAATCTAATTATTATTCATTGGCATGTTTTTAGCCTTGAAGTCCCAAAATAGAATTTCTACCCTTATCTTTTACTAAAGATATTATATGAAAACGAATGAAGTTTTAATGCTTTTATTAATACAAAAGTATTTAATTATTGTATTACATATATATATATATATATATATATATATACCTTTAGATATACCTTTTAGATTAACAATGAAAAAATATCTTTATTCAATTAAAGAGAAGAAAATTATAATCATTCCACAAAGACAAATTATCAAATCTTTACAAAGACAATAATAAATTTGAAGGCAATGATAGTACGGTAAAACAAGATTTATTCGAATAGCAATAAAATGGCAATATTAATTTGCTTATGAAATTTTATGAAGTTGTATATGAAATTTTAATAATGGCAACATTTAGCAAAGAATACTTTATTTAAATTATAGAAAAATATTTCATGAAATGCACAGCAAGTAAAATTTAAGCTCTCAAGTAACATTCACATACAAAAAATAATTTTTCAAATAGTATTTGAAAATTCTAAAATCTAGAATATCTATAGTTTTTTATTAGTAGAAACTTTAAAATCTATGTCTATATACAAGATTTAATTTTAAACAGATTTGACAATGTTTTTAATTTAAATTTATTTCGGGCATAAAATCTCATTATCTGATTGCAGGGTTGCCACAGTAAAAAATGAACAAAAATAGTTGCATTTAGTAGCCTCAAGCATGAAAATAGTTGCTTGAACAGGAACAAAAATTTATCAAAAATAGTAGCCAAATAACTAAAATTACAGCTTAATTGTCAAATACTATGATTAGGACTGGGTGATGTCAGAAATTTTAAATTGTGATACATCGTCCATTAGACATCACAATATAGCGATACCCTGTGGCAGAATTTTTTTGAGCTATCTGCGACAAAGCTCTCTAGCACTAATATCTTTCTGCATGATACTTTTATAATAACAATCATATATGTTACTAACTTAAAATAACAAAAGTGCTGTGTTTACAAAAAAAAAAGAAGAAAAAAAAACTATAATTTTCTATAATTGAACATGTAATAATTTTTTATTCTAGTATTATAGGTGATATTCTCTCATTTCGTTGGGAGGGGCACACAACTTATTTCCTTCTTTGCATTTTGTAATTAATCATCACAATAAAAAAAATAATTAAAATTCATGAAATCCGTAGTAGTAATTACCGAAAAAATGATCGACGACGAAATCACGCACGAATCGGATTCCTCAAATGTGTGTTTCGTTTCGAGATTAGGTTGTTGTAATGAATAATATCATATAAAAAAATATCAGCATAAAAAAAGTAAATACTTAAATTCACGATTCGAATTTTCCATATCGTTAAAAATTTATCAGGATATTTAAAATCCCTGTGAAAATAAATATCAATAACTGCCGAAATATTACATCGATTCACGATACTATCGGCAGAAATTGAGCATGTCGAAAAGTGGTTAAGTGAATACATGATTCAAGTATTACACGTACTTTTCTGTAGAAAAGAAAAGTAATTTTTTTTTTACTTTTCAAATGAAAAATCTTTGTGCAAGAACTCTGTAACGTTCTGCGACAATGACGCCGTGTCGCTGCGATTCTGCCACAGGGTAGCGATGTATCGTGATTTAGCATATGTTCAGAAATTACCTATGGCAAATCTTTAAATCAATCAAAAATAAATAAAAAGGAATAAATCTATTACAAAAGAAAATATTAATTCTAAACATATTCTACTATAACATCAATATCATTGCTTAATTTTTTCAATTAAAATAATAAAGAAGTCAAAGTGAAAGCAAACCCAAGTTTTTTTCATTTTTCGTAAATTAAAAATGATTTAAGATTTATTGGCTTAAAAATAATAATACTGTAACAAAATATTTTACATACATGCATTAAAATTAAAAGAAAAAAAAACGAAAGTAGAAAAGAAACCAAAGAAATGTTCACTTCAGAAAAAAAAAAAAAAATTTTTAAATTATTTGTTGAAAAAAAAAACATACTTTTGAAACATCATTAGACCCTCTTTTTTTTATTTAAAATAAAAAGTAGTATTAACTAATGGTCAAATTCTGTACTTAATAAATGTAAAAATATTTTTACTTATTTATTGTATTTTCTTTTGACTATCTAACAAATTATAAAACAAGTATTGAAAGAATTTTAATAAAAATTCAAAATTCAAAAAAAAAAAAAAAAAAAAAANAAAAAAAAAAAAAAAAAAAAAAAAAAAAAAAAAAAAAAAAAAAAAAAAAAGTACTAATGTTAAATTATTAAAAAGTGTCAAAACATCATTAAACTCTATTTAATTTTTTTTTTAAATTTTCTTTCAACTAATAGCCAAATATTTTTAAAGTTTTGTTTTAAGTTTCTCAAAAATAAAAACAAATTAAATAAAGGTAAGCTTTGTTTTAATTTTTTTATAATTAAAAACTGAACATTTATTGGTTTAAAAATAATAAAATTATTATACTTACCTACATTAAATAAATTTGAAAAAAAAAAACTAACTTTTTATAACTAAGTTAAATACAAAATACCCCTCCTATTAAATTGAATCGCTTAAAATTAAAAACAATAATTGAAAAAAATCAATGAAGAATCTTTTTTTTAAAATTTATATTTTCTTTTCATTGATCAATCGAGTTCAGAACGGAAATTTAAGATAACAGCGAAAAAAGTCGCCATAGTCGCCTAAGGCCGAAAATAGTAGCAAATAGTCGCATTTTAGTAGTCTGTGGCAACCCTGGATGATCGATACCAAGCACCCTCGGTTCCTTTGCAGACNGAAAAGAAAGTAGAAAGAAAAATAAGAGAGAAAAGGAAAAGAAAAAATTTTACAGAAGGTAAATTTTGGACATAAAAAAAAAAAAAAATTTCAAATAGTATCTGAAAATTCTAAAATCTAGAATATCTATAGTTTTTTATTAGTAGAAACTTTAAAATCTATGTCTATATGCAAGATTTAATTTTAAACAGATTTGACATTGTTTTTAATTTTAATTTATTTCGGGCATAAAATCTCATTATCTAATTGATTAAAATTAAAATAATTTACATGTCTTAAATATACATAAAATATTGATTTAAAAAAATATGTTATAAAATACAATAAATAATAAAAGTTGTACTATTAATTTTACATTCCATAAAGTCGTTCATATTTTGAAATCTAAGCTAGAATAAGGCAAGCTTTTTAAAATTTACATTAAAAAATAGTACCTTTTCTGCAGCCATTGTGAAGTACTTAAAAGCTGTTTCATTATTTTGCTTCACTACAGTTCCACCTTCAAGATACATCTGTTATAAAAATATGAAAAATATTACTACTTTTGTACAAAGAAATTCATAAAATTTTATCAATTTCAATTAGTGATTAGTTAACTCATAAATAAGAATTTTTATTATTACCACTATATAATTTATAATTATCACTTCCACACAATTTAAAGGTTTTAGACCATCTTTTTTTCCCCCAAATTAACATAAATTGACCACTGGGAAGTTTGGAAATACTACATTTAACATTATTACTTTTAGCATATTTAAAAACAAAAGCTTTGAAAAACATGCAACTCGATAAATTATAAATCAAATTTTTGATAGTGCAGAATATATTTCTTCAGAAAAACTATTGAAGTTTTTTTTTTAAATAAATAAATAAAAAAAGTGTCAATTTAAAGTAAACAAATCATACTAACTTTTCCAAGAAATGCCATAGCATTGGCATTGCCTGCATCTGCAGCTTGAAGAAAATAGTTTAAGGCTCTCTGAAAAAATATCAAAATTTAAATAAATTAATATGCTCAAAAGGAGATATTATTAGTTCTAACATATTATTGAAGTGCACTTACACCATGATCCTGTTCCACTCCTCTTCCTCCTTGATAGTGTAACTGTCCAAGTCCAACCTAATTATAGACAAGCATATTATGTATAGGCATATAATATTTATTTCACAGGCTGGTCTATAATTATACTATATAATTATCGACAAGCACTGTGGAATAATTATAATATACAAATATTAAAGCATTTAGAGAGGTTATACAAATACGTACTTCAAAGAAAACTGTACTTTTAAACCATCAATTATAATTCTAAATGCTTGTCTAATTTCTCAATAACTCGATCATTATAGTCATATTCACTACTAACTGTACCACCAACATGAAAACTATCATTTAAATTAATTTTCACAAGCATTTAAAAAATTCAAAAATTGATGAATGATCCAAACATTTTTTTTAACAAATTAATCACTTGATATGATCCATAGTTTTCCCACTTGAAAATCAGATTGTTCTTTAGTAGTCATCAGTATAAAATTAATAAAAGTTATAAAGTTATTGCTTATCGGAAAAAATAAAGGTAACTAATAAAATTTATTGATCATTCTATATCATTATGCCTTTGATTCTTATTCCTAATTAAAAGCTTAAAACTGAAAGCAGTGTTTGTTTATAAGTAAAAGCTTTTTTTAAAAGTAATACTATGATGTTCCTATATTTACAAAACATTTTATGATAAACATATTTAAATCGGTATCTAAACTTCTTAATAGTTTTACAATAATTAAACAGTAAATAAGTCATATTTACTTCTCTTTGTGTAAAACCATCACCAGTCAACATATGCAATTAAAATAACGAATACAAAATTGTAAAGAATTATTAAGGATTAACATTTTGCAGTATTAATAACTAATCTTTTTAGCAATGGAATCAAAACTTTAAATAACAAAATAAATAAATTATAAATTATAAAATTATAAAATTTAAAAAACGAAATTGTGAATTGTCAAAATTGTGTCAATGGTAATAGAGCATTATGTTTATGCTCAAATTTTATCGAAACACTATAGACAGTTTTAAAAGATAATATCTCATAAGTAATAATCATTTAAGTACAGTAGAAGATCTATATGATGCAATTCTATAAACATCAATTCTCTATACACTCCATTAATTTTGCTGATGTAAATAATGAAAATCACATCAAAGAAATTTCTGAAACTAAGCAAGAATCTTTAACTCTCTGGCTACAAGAAAAAGATATTTGCTACAAGGTCATAATCTTTACAGCAAACCAAAAATTCAAAATATTTGTTGTTAATTCTAATGCTTTTGATAATTTCAGTCTTTCTCTTATTTTGAAGTAATTAGCATCTAAAGAATGTTCTAAGACATTTAAATAATGATCTGTCCTAAATATATACAGTTGAACCTGTTTATCTCGAACCTCTTTATCTCGAAAATCTCTATACCCCAAAATTTCTAAAATTCCCTACATTTACTGTCGAAAATCAATGTATTTTCCATGTTTATGTCGAACATCCGCTTCTCAAATTTTTAATGTTGTTGATGCATGCCTGTTTAGGCAGAGGGGGTGCGATTGTTCTTGTTTTCCAGTTGTGCCATCTATGGTCAAGAATTCGACTCCTGCCACATCATACGTCGCACCCACAGGCGGGGTTCGAACCCACGAGCTCTCGGACATCGGCCCAGCGCCCTACTGACCATGCTATCCCGGCTCCTCGAATTTCTAATAATAGAGCACAAATGCCAAAACTTTCTTTATCAGCATAACTTGAGACAGATGAATCTCGTGAACTCACAGGAAGTAGGGATGAACAGGTGGGGGTGTTTCTTGGAATTTCAATCACTATCCCTGCACTTTTTTAACTGGAAAAGAATACAATGATTCTGGCAGTAAGTGAGGGGTTGATGAGTAGGACGAAGTGACCACCAGGGGTTAGCTTTCCAACATAGATAAGAAAGCTAGGAATAGAAATTCATTTTTACCTCAAAATTGCAACCAATCAATCAAAGGATAATTAGGAGTTTTAAAATGAACTATAGAAAACAGTTGGCATGCAAACTTGTAGATGCCATCTATGAAAAAAGTTCTCTTCCAAAAATAAATGTGTTGGATGCTATCAGAATGACTGTTATGCTTGGAGAAATGAATTGGCAACATGCGGAACATTGACAGATGCGAAAATCATACATAATGTCAAAGGAATATCAGATGAAAAAGAAGATCATATTGATGAACTAAAACTGAATGCGAAAGAATTAGAAAAAGCTGTAAATCTCTTATAAACTATTTTTGAATCCCAGGAAAATGTTGGCTGCTAGGGATTTGCTGCTCTTTCTAACCTTAAAAGAATAATTGAAACAAAGAAGGTTAGACGTAAAAAGTCTTTGAAAAATTATTTTCAGTGTTTAATGCATATATAAAAAAATGCTTTGTAAATAGATGTATGTATAATGTAAATAGATGTATGTGGTATAATTAATTTACAGATATGCCTATATTTCTCAGCTAAAAATAAAGCACTTTTAATAGAATTTCTTAATTTAATTTAATTTTTTTAAAGTACCTGTACAACATGAAACCTCTTTATCTCAAATTTCGCCTTTCCCGTAAGATTCAAGATAAATAGGTTCGTCTGTACTGTGATGTTCAACAGATAAGTCAACATGGGTCTGTCCAGACATTTTGTCTGTCCAGACATTTTGTGAAAGGTCCTGTTTCTGCAAAATTGTGAAAAAACTATTCATAATTTGTGAATATAAAATAAGCATTAAGTCACATTCTTTCAAACAGCGTCCTGCTTTTGTGAATTTGTGCAAATAGGGTCCTGTTATGAATTTAAAAAAATGCTAAAAATCTTTTTAAGAAATTTTTATATTGAATATAGATACAAGATTCTGCTCAACAAATGCTGCTACTAAATTAGAGATGAAACATATAAATATTTGGTATTCAGCCTAAACTGCTCAACACAGAATATTCATTTCCGACAAATAATGGAAACAAAATCACTCACATTTTTAAAAATTTTAATTGACCTATTTTAAATAGCACAGTTAGTTATGTATCACTTTCAATGTGTTACACATTAAGTAAACTTAAACAATTCATAAATTTATAATATTTTATTTTAAAAAATTGACATAAAATTTTTTTTATTTACATAATATTCTACTAATTAATTTCATGAATAATAAATTGATCAATTATTTATTTACGAAAAAAAAAATTATGATTCAATATTAATAAGAATGTGCACACGATGTTTGTAAAAGTAAAAATATTTTCTTAGAATACTACAGTTGGAACTTAAACTTATTGAAACTTGGAAAACTTACTTCGTCGCGAATTGTCTTTCTCCCCCCCCCCCAGAAGGGTTTATTTGATTAACAAAACAACAATGAAGATAAACAAATTTGTGAAGAGTCCCATTAAAAGATAAATTATTTTGTGAAAGGTCCGTTAACGAACCCAAATTTCTTCTAAACAGATCCCTGGTTAAATGTTATGTGAAATGATTTATGTAATACAAAATTCTATAAAATGCAAAGCCTTATTTTTCAAGGTTTGCATAATAAAAATCTTCTACTGTTATTTTAAAATAATAAAAAAAATTGAAAAGGATGAATTAAAAAAAGTTATGAGATCGTCTTTCATACAAATATATACCTGAGCTTGCACATCCCCTTTATCAGCTAAAAATTGGTAATATTGAATTAAGTCATCATCTAAAAGCTGAGAAGAGGATCCAAGATTTTCAAACTCATCGTATAATCTTACTCTTTGAATTGCACTTCCTCCATTTGTAGACAACTCCTCCTCAACTAAATAGGCATACAATATTTTTTTATACAAACTTGAGAAAAAAAATGACACCAAATTAGCATCGATAATAAATTATATTCCAAATCAATCCATTTATATTTGTTACAACTCACTATAAAAAAACAAATAGATATATAACAGAAGTGAATCACACTTTCTTCTATTCTTATAATCTGATTTTCATACATATATTATTTTGAAAAATACAGATTTTCTATTACTATATACTGCAAAAATAATTTGCTATACAAATTCAAGCAATGAATCTTTCACAAGGAAAAAAATTAATTACAATAATATACAGTCTATTTTTTTTTTCCATTTATTTTCCTGTTAACAATTATTACAATCATTATAAGGGGAAACAATTTTTTGTTGAATTTATACAAACACTTAATCATGCCTAATTCAGGTGTGGAGATTTTAACTCTGAAATTAGTTTTGCTCCTAAAGATAAGTTTTTTTTAAATGACAATTTAAGTCTTTTTTTGTTGTTGTTGAAATGTACGAGCTTAAAAACGTCATTTTTACTGAGAGTTGTGTAAATGTTGCAATAAAGGAAGGAAGGTCTAAGGAAGTTAAAGCACATTATCAGGATTAAAATTGCATAAAAAGCTATACCCGGAAATGTCGCCGTACGAGGGGGGGCTATTCTACTATGACCTGTTCAAAACAACAAAAAGAAACAGTTTATAATACAGAAACACCCCTAGCGGTGTATGACAACATTTCCAGGCATGGGTTCCAATGCAGTTTATATCCTGATGATGTGCCATAACTCTCATGGAAGCTTGCCACAACATTTAAGCGGCACCCTATTATACATATATAACAACTTGTATATTTCAACAAAAAAACTGACTAAAAATGACATTTAAAAAACCAAAACTGTAGCTAAGAGAGAGAAACCGATTGCAGCTTTAAAATCAGTGATGTGAAAATAGCCAAGATCTGTTAAAAAAAATCTCAAGCAACAAAAACAAAATGTTCTACAACATAATTTGTTTTTATTATCTAGTTAACAGTAAACTTGAACATTTTTTTTAAAAATATTATTAACAAATCTTCAAAGAGGGAATAACACAGCATAAAAGCTACAAAAAATAAGCTAATGATGAAAATTTGGAATAATTTTGAAAAGATAAAGAAACAGAATTTAACTGTTTTTAATAAATCGATATTTTTTAGAACTTGCACAAATATGTTACCTTTTTTAGCAACTTTCTTGTAGTGATGCAACGAAGATTCACAATTAGTCTTCAAACCAAGGCCAGCCCAATGTCTATAACCCTAAAAATAAAGAACGTCAATCAGTGCAGTAATTGAAAATAGTTAAAGGTAAAATACAATGAAAAAAAGCATAAGAATGTTACCATTATCATTTGTGCCCATATGTCCCCTCCAAGAGCGGCAAATGTATAATAAATTATGGCCTATAAAAATAAAGAAATAAGGGCAGTTTTTTTTTTTAAATACATTTAAAACAAACATAAATGCTGGATTTCAAAACAAATCATAAAATATTGAACCACATAATTTCACTTCATATAAAGTTGAATCCATCAAGGTATTTTAAGTATTATAAAATATTTAAAATTTATTAGGAAAACTGAAAACAATAAATTTAAATTGCTATATATGACAAAAATAAATTTTTATAATAAAGTATGTTTAAATATAATGGTTAATAAATCCTTAAGATCAAATTTCAACAATTCTAATAATTCCTTTAATTATTTTTATTTCCTTTTTTGAAATTTAATGAAGGAAAAAATAGAGTTCAGTTAAGTTTGACAAAAAATTATTAGAAACCGTAGTCAATTTACAGTATCAAAGATTTACAGAATCATTAAAGCAAAAAATAAATTAATTAAATAAATATAAATCATTAATCACTAAATTCACCTAAGCTGCTTGAGTATAAACCCATGTAGAAACAAAAGTTTTCCTTGCTTTCCAAGCTTGATGAAAAACTCTTAAATAGTGCCTTTTTTATAATAAATAAATCTCTATTGAAAAAATATTAAATAACGAAATATTTTGACACCAAAATTATTTTAATGTTAGTCCACAATTCTTTTTAAAAGTCCTCTTTAGACAGAAAAATATTCTACTTTCTTTTAAAATTGCATGAACACAATTTCCTTATTTATGTAGTAACAAAATATTTTGGAATATTTTTTTTGTTTCATTTTATACATTTAAATCTGTTCATTTGGGCTTAGTTACTAAATTTTAAGCTTGTTAGTATGTTTAAAACTTATTCAGAGTCATTAAAATAGCTTTCATAATATTTCATTCGATTTTAATAAGTCTAATAAATATGTTTTTTAACAATTCTAATAACTTCTTAAAGCTTATTAACATACATTTCATTTTAATACAAAAAAATATACATATAATACAGCAAATACTTTTCACCAGACAATTTACAATTTAAAACTTCAAATAGATTAATGGTTGAAACAAGAAATATGAATTTCATTTACCTTTCCTAAATTAGGAGGAACTCCCAAACCAGTAGCATGCATCAAACCTAAATACTATAAATAAAATGAATGTTTATTCAAATTTTAAATAAAAAAATATAAAATTCTTAAAACAAATTTTCATTAGTTCTTGTAATTATAGAAAAGCATCAAACTTCTAAATATCCACAAATAGATAAACATTGATTTGATTATAAGAAGTACTCATTTATTTGTAAAATGCTGTGGCGAATGACACCACTTGCCACGTGAGCCTGTATCATGTTAATTTATCCATGGAAAAATTTGTTTCTTGTTTTATTTTTGTTAGATTCTGCACTACCATATTTGTCCACATGAGATCCTATATCATATTTTGCCTAAGTGAGATTCTGTACTTAGATATTTTGTTCATGTGATATTCTCTACTAAGAAATTCTGTCAACATGAAATTTTGACCTGCAATATTTTGTCAGATTAAAATTCTGGCTAGTAATACTTTAACAGGTCCAAAGATTTTTCTTCTTATTTTTTCTTCATATATTTGTTGATAAGTTTTTTCTTTTCAGTTGTTCCTGCTAAAAAAATGGTACACTCATCATAACTCAAGAAATGCTTTAAAACTATGAGGTTTATATACACACACAGGTGATATATTGTTGACTGTTAAGGAATTATTTACAAAATTAGGCAATGTGTCTTTGTTTCAACCCTCAATTTTGTAGATAATCAGAATTTTTGTATTTAAAGTTATACAAAACTCTTAAAATAACAATAAAAAATTTTGACTTTTAACGTGAAATTTCAACAAAAAAAATTTAACAATTTTTTAATAAAGAAATTTTTTTTTAAATAATTATTTCCTTATACTATAAAGCTAGTAAGCAAATCTTAACCCTTACCCGCCTCCGTAGAGGGCATTCAGGGAATACTAGTATCCCGATCTTGCAAACAAAACCCCGTATCAGCGCCGTGACAGAGCAACACACGGCTCTGAGTCACACATGAAGAATAGCCACACAATCGATGAACGAGCAGAGGAAACCGGCTCAGAACAAAAGCTTCGGATCCAAAGCTACTGGGCGGCAGCGCCAAACCAACTGCAGATGCTTGGAGNTCAGAAAATGACATAAAAGTAAGTACTGAGATTGACATACAATGGATAATTCATAGAAAAAACAATTAAATGTTAAACAAAGAACAATTTATATACAAAATTATCACCATTCAAAATCAAATATTACATTGTTTGCACTCTGCAGTAATCTATAACAAAAGACAAGTTTTGATGCAGTTTCTAAACCTAAATAATTTCTCAATTTGCCTATGCACGAACGAGAAATTTGAGAAGATTCTCTTAAGTCCAGCAGAACTAGCAGGCATTGCCATCAAGAAACAAGCAAGATTTGTAAAACTTTCATCTGCATATTTTTTAAAACTGGACCACCATGTAGCAGCTGGGGTAGTTGTTGAAACTTGACAGGAAAAATAAGTTTCAGGAAATGGGTCCGATTTGTTTTATATAAATATTTGATATACTGCACTCTTTATAATTAATATAAACAAAATAATATATATTTACAAACAATGAATTAAAAAGTTTGTTACAGTTATATGGAGTTACATTTTTCAGTTTACTTAAACAAGTTTCTGCCGGCAAAAAGCCAACCCTGATTAGAGCTCTATCCCCTGATGGCTCAGGGGATAGAGCGTTCGCCTTCCAATGAGGTGAACCGGGGTTTAATCCCGGCGATGGCTGGTCGATACGAATTCCACATCCGGCTTGCACCGACCACAATGCTGATGTGAAATATCCTCAGTGGTAAACGGATTGTGGGTTAGAGTCCCCTTGCCGTCAGGATAACCGTGCGAGGTTCTCGTAGTCTTCCTCCCATGTAACGCAAATGCGGGTTATTTCCTTCAAAAAAATTGCCCACAAAGGCAAATTTCTCCCAATACTTGATCCAGCAGTTCCCTTGTCTTCTGGATTGGGTTCAAAATTACAAGGCTACGGAGTTGAACATTAGTAGTCGTAAATCACAAAATTGTGTCGACTGCTCAACGACGGTTATAAAATAAAATATAAAGATATTAAGTCAACCATTTTCATTTAAGAAAATCGAAAAGTAATTTTTAAAACACTTCACTACTGTACCATAACAGCAAATGAGCAGCCCCAGTAATTGAAAACTACGTCTAAAATTGATGATTCATTCTTAAATTTTTTAAACAATCCCATTATAAATAACTATGAACTAATAATCCCCTTTATAAATAACTATGAATTAATAATCCCTTTATAAATACTACTATTTGCCCTTTCCAATCTAAACTGAGGTACGGTGTCATGGGAGTGCACCAATATATTTTTCATAACACTATTATGGATAAATCTCAGATCAGTGTTAATTAGTGAAGTTTCAAGGCAGACCTCAACTGTTTGATGTAGAATTTTTATTAAACATGTTTTCATTATTTTATGTTAATTTAGGTCAAAATAAGTGAGAAATATGATATTTAGCATTTTAATAATTTATATTTATGAAATGCAGCATGAAACACTGGTGTCTTTTTCTGCATTGATTGTAAAATTTTCCACACAAGGCTAATTTCCAAACAAATTTTTTTTTTTTAAATTGCACCTATTTAGATCTAAGAGAAACAGTTATTCATCATTAAAATTTCTTTAATTTACAAAATCAATTTGACTGACTGATTTGATTTGAATTTACAAAATCAATTTGACTGTTATTGAATAAGAATAAAAAAAATTATTTTTCAAAGTACTTTTTTTTTTTTGGATTTTCTATTTTAGTACAAATATAATTTCAATAATCTCACTGATTGTTTTAGTAACTATTAGACTGTTTTTTTTAATTAAAAAAAATACCAAAATATATTTTTGCTTGTAGAAAAAGATATATGAAAGGGACACCAGCGTCCCACCTGCATCAGAGGATTAACAACCAACCAGATGGAAAAAATTAATAAATAAACACTGAATTTAAAGTTAATTAAACTTTAAGACAGTGACAATATAATTATGAAATTAAGTAGTATGATAGTAAAGACTAAGACGTATACTAATATCACTACAGATTTCTTAAAAAATGTAATTCATAGTAATAAAAATAACTAATTAAAAATGATTTGATAAATTTGCAATGATATGATTTGATAATTATTTTCTAGCCATGAAGTGTTTCCTTATTTAATAATGTAGATATAAAAAAAAGTGATTTGTTGTAAGCAAAGTATTTTATTGAAAAACTAATTTGTAAGCTAACATGAAGTAGGATCAATTGATATGAATTAACAAGAAACCTTTTAATTTAAAGCATATTACCATTTGAGCAAAGGGTGAGCCTTCTGTTGCTAGTTTTTCAAACCAAAGTTTTGCAGCAGTCAAATTTTGTGGGAAAACATCCCCATAGAAATAAGCTTGGCCAACAATTTTCATAGCTTCATAATAATTTAGTTCAGCAGATTGCTTAAATAAATCATATGCTCTAAAAAAAGGAAAATACATTAATACCTTTTTCAGGATATAATATATAGCATGATAATCTCTGAAAATAATACTTAATGTCATAGAAAAATAAATATCTGAAAGTAAAGACAAGGAATTGTATTATCTATTTAACCTTCGAGGGCATAAAATGGCCTCAATATGAGGATTATAAAACAAATATGACGTTTAGGAAATTCAGTAGTATTCTTGGTTATTGCCCATACCTAATTAGAAGCAACCATAAGGCAAAAAACAAGTGCTTTACTCCTTAAAAAACTTTATGCCAGTTTGGGAGTAGCATTTGTAACAACAGTGGTCAGTATATAGTTAATATTTAAATGAATCACTTGTTTAAACAAAATAAATAATATATCACTATTTCTAAACTTCTTTGAAAAGTACATATTGTTAAAGAAAAAAATAGAAAATATATATGAACGAAAATGTAAAAAATAATATAATATATATAATGATCAAGAAGAAATTTTTTTAAAAATAAAATCTAAGATAAGGCTACAGAAAAATTCCTTTGACTTTCAAGGGCGACAATGAAGTCAACTTTTTTATCAATGGAAAATACTTTAAAAATACCCTATAGTACAATAAAAAAATAAGTTCAATTCGTCTACAATATTAACAGAAAATACAAGAAATTATGTATAACATTTATAAATTACAATAATATTTTAAAATTGAAAAACTTTTGAAATTTTTCACTTTTTGTCATCTTCAAAATGAAAAAAGTATGGATTTTTAACAACTGCTGTGAAATATTAGTTACACTATTTTTTTTTTACTGAGCAAAAAAATCATTTAAAACTCAAATTTTTTAAATAGATCTGTGAAATGCATTGACACCTTGTCGTACACACCTTTTGTAATTTTAATATTTTAGTTTCAGTATTAAGTTTATTAAAACCAGTTTGTTGTTAACTTTTTTTGTGCTAGTAATACATGTTTTTCTAATTAATTTTTTATCACAAAATGTGGACAATAAATGATTATTCAAGGGTCCTACGTGAATTGTGGGCAATAAGTTTTACAAACCCAAATTTTCAGCACAGTTTTTTAAATTATTTAATGACATTACTTGTTGAATTGTACTTCTACTAAAGTAACTCTAATATAATGAAATAAATAATTTAAGTAAATATTTTTTAATTATTCACCTTTTTTTGTCAGGAGTGGTAGCATTTAAAATCATAACAGCTGTTTCATAGAGCACTTTAGCTGAAATAAAAAAAAATATTATTATAGCTAGCTTCCAAAAACTCTATAGGTAATTTTTCTAACTATCTTTAAAAGTTATAAGTGGAATTAATCAAAGTTTAATTAATAAAAAATTTAATGCTTACATTTTAATTAATAAACAATTAAGGTAATTTATCTATTTATCTTTAAAATCAACCAATCAAAAGAAATTATCCGAAAAATGTAAATAAAAATAAAATTTAAGGAAGATTAAATTTTTAATTTAGGATTTTTGCAATAATTATATACTGTTTATTTGTTAGACAAGACTCCACATGCAAGTACTGAATAGATTTTTACATTAATATTCAGACATAAAGTTTTCAGATTTAGGAAAAAAAATTTAAAGCTAACATTTTATCATGCACAATAATAAAAATAAAATACTCCCCTTATATCACTTAATATAAACTGCCATGCTATTAAATAAGATAAGTATCTCTATCAGTAAAAGTCCCTTTTATCGATAGCAACATGATGCATTATTTGTTAAAATCGGATTTTATTAATCAAAGGTTTTTTAATTGGTTTTAATGAACTTTTATTTAAAAATAGATTTGTGGTCAGCATTGTATCAGTTACCCTATTTTTGAAGATTAGCACTAATTTATTTTCATAACCCATTGCAATGTGTAGAAGTTGTCATATTTGAAAATATTTTTCTTCAAAATTCAATGAAAATGCTTGATTACATAGATAGAAGTCAGTACATAAAAAGAAGACATGAATTTAAATCTTGTGTGCTGTTGTAGTTCATTTACGTCGCACTAGAGCTGCACAATGGGCAGAGGGGATGGCACCCCCGCTTCGGTAGTTTGACGACCTGCACGCGAAGTTGAGCACTTTACAGTAGAACAGCTTAACGAGGACCAAAACCGCACACCCTCGGTCCCTAAGCAGACTGATCCAAGTGGTCACCCACCCGCACACTGACCGCAGCCAGTGATGCTTGACTTCGGTGATCTGATGGGAACCGTATCTTAACGATCAGTCCACTGCAGGACTTAATCTTGTGTGAGTAAGTGTTCCTTTCTTTTCTTTAATGGCATGTTTTGTTTTTTTTTGTAAAAATAACTTGCAACTTAATACTTCAATCTTTACATAAGAATAATAAAAGAAAGTAAAATGGTACAAACATAGTTTTTAAATTTACAAATTTTACCTTGTTTCTCTTCTTCAGTTAATTCTCTAAAAAGCTTTTTCCTCCTCTTTCCAATATTTTTCTCAAAAGATCCAGTTTTATCAGTACTTCCTGAAGCTTGAGCAGGAGCAGGAGTATGTAAAATTTCTTTCGCATTCAAATCACTAAAAGTTGGGTTCTGATCCAACTCGTCACTTTGATCTTCAGCTGCAGTTTTTTCCATTTTATCAGACAACTGCTGCAAAACCTCATTATTTTGAGGACTATCTTTTTTCGGTTTACTTTTTGTACTTTTCTTATCCTGTTGCGCATGGTTTACCTCTGGTTCATTTCCAAATAATCTTTCATCTTGAAATGGAATGGTTATTTTAGATTCACTTTTAAAAAGCTTATCATATTCTTCAGCACTTAGTTCTAAATCCTTATAAACGTGAGTTTCCTCCGCAGTTCCGAAAAACTTTTCTGTTTCAGCTATTATTCTCTGCAAATCTTCTTCATCCAGAATCTCTTTGGCAGGGTTAGATTTCTTTTTTAAATTTTCAACAAGTTTTTTATTTAAAATACTTCTTATTTCTGCAACATACTCTGCTGGAGCCTGCTTGTCATCATGTTTTCCTGGATCTGGATCAGGTATTTTTTCAAAACTATAAACTTGACTAGGTAAGAGATCAGAAAAAATTGGATTTGTATTAGAATCAGTGTCTTGTTCATCAAATGAATCACTTTTTGATGAATCTACAGTACTTTCAGTTTGAAAGGATTCTGATTCTTTGTTATCATCATTATCTTTCTTCTTTTCATTAGAAGCTATAGTCCTTGTTAGCAGGATGATAAAGCATATATAAAATACAACACTAAAGTTCCGTTGATGCATAATGAAAGGTGTATTATCACAGTGTTACATAATCTAAAAAAGCAATTAAACATATTAATACAATTTATAATAACAATCAGTAAGAACTTGAATAAAAAGCTTGTTTCTCTATAACTATAGCGCGATATAGTCAAAACTGGCTCTTGCGCCAAAAACCCAAACAAACCCAACCCTATAACTATAAATTAAGTTAGCAGAGTATCTAGTTTTGACGTAAATATATGACTTTCATTTTTGTATTTTCTTTCAGTATAACTCATTTCCTAAACTCAAAAATTCATTTAAAAGCTATACATTAAATATTTTACGAAGATATATTTTAAAATATTGATGGAGAATTATATTAAAAGATAAAAGATGCTATTTCTTAGCATTTTATTTTATATAAGATGCAGGGATGAGATTAGCCAAAAAGCTGAATTTTCACACGAGTAAATCTTACGTGATTTATAGCAAAAATTTCAGTAGCATATTCTCATCCAGTTTCACTGATGTTATAATGCCTATATGTAGCAATAATCGCCGATATAAAAACTGCCACATTTATAGTAACTAATTCAAGAAAAAAACTTGCTTTTTACAAGAATCGTGATAAAGGATTTTTAAAATCAAGTGAATATAAATCACGATATTGAAATAAGCAAATGAAACTCGATATTGGATTTAAAAAATGTGAAAATACAAATCATGATGCGTAACTTTCAGATTGCGTAAATACGAATTACGATACGTAATTTCCAAATGGCGTTAATACGTATCCAAAGCCTAATTTTTAAATCAAGTGTAAATCGAAAAAAGAAGTTGGATATTACAACTGCAAAAATGAATCACGACATTGGATAAACTCGCATGAATACGAAATCGTTATATAGAATTTTAAAAACGCCTGCATACAAATCGCGATATCGGATTTTTAAATCTCGTAAAGAAGAATTGCAATGAACGATATTGAAAGTGTGAGAATAGGAATCGCAACGCTTAACTTTTAAATCAGGTAAATACGAAAATCGATGTTTGATATTAAAATGCAGCGAAGTCTGGATTACAAAAATACGAGCTATCAAGCAGATGGGTAAAAATGAGGAAAATCTTATTTTCTGCTCCTAAAAGCTAATAACTAAAATAAGTAGATAGATATGCAGAAGGGTTGGCAGCTACAAAGTTTGAATTTTCTATATACCTTTCGATAGATTATATCTATATATCAAATCGGAAATAAACATAATTATATTATTTCAACGGCTGAATTTTCAGAAAAAAAAAATTAGTTATTAATCAAAGTGAAACTTTTAGAGAATCTGAGTTTTTGATAAAAAGTCTTAAATTCGAGAGACAAAAGCGAAAAAGGCTGAAATCTGCTAAATAATGGATAAATCTCATCCCTGAAAATGGTTGAAGCAAAAATCCAACAGGTTTTTTTGTAGATAATTAAAAAGAGATAAGAATTTTTAAACTTTCAGAAAAGAATGAAAGTTTTATAATAAATATAAAAACCTAATTTATATTTTTTATTTTTACTACAAACATTGAACTTTACATTTTTTGGCAGTTATGAAAATAAGTTATGAAGGGAAAAAATGGTTTTAAAACAAAACTATAATCTGGTTCATTGTAATTCAATGAAAAAATTTTGAAAATCATATTTTAAAATAAGTATAAATAATTTTTAATTTTAGTTTAAAATACTTTTTTAATAATATAATTTTTTTAAAAAAATAAGAAAATCAACATTTAGTCTATATTCCATAAACCTTAAGACAATACAATTTTTCTTATATTAAAAAGAAAAAAATAATAAACATTGTCCTTCAACTTTTGTTTTTTTCCTTTTAACTTTTAATTGATAAAATAAATTACCTTTTTCCAATATAAAAAAAATTATGTTTTGAAATACAGTTGTATTTTAATTTAAATAGCTGCAACAATTTCACTTTTTACAAAATGGGATACTAATTTATGCAAATGAAAGTCCTTTATAGATTACTAAACCATCCATCAGAGAGCGCTGAATTTTGGCATACGGATAGTTTGAAGCACAAGGATGGTNGGGGGGGGTGGGTGTCGTTGACATTATGCATTCTACTACAAATTATTCCAAGCAGGATGAGCGAAAATGAATTTTCTGATAGGATTAACAGTATGTATTGTTGTAATTTAAATTGCAGACAGTTCTTTTTTTAGTTTATAGCTCCAAAATAAATTTCATTGAGGATGCACATTTTCAATAATTACTTGTATTTAGCTTGCAAGGTTCTTAGGTTAGTACAATTAAATCAAAGTGGATAATTTTCAAAGATTTTGCTGTTGATGTTATTGTTTGAATATTATTGGAATATTCATTGCTTATAAAGCTTTAGATTTTACTTATCTTAGTTTTTTTTATTTAAAAAGAAATTTTTGTTTTATATTGTACTATTTTTATATTTCTTACTCATTTTATTTTTATTGCTTTTATAATTATGATTTTATTAGAATAATTAGAGAATAAGTTAAACAAATTGATGACCATTGTAAAAATAAACATTTATTTCTATTAGTGAGAAGGAATATTTGCTCAACTATGTCACCTAAACAAAGCACTATTTGTCGACAGACACCTCAAGCTTGCCAAAAAAAAAGTTACCTGTCTTAAAAAAGCATTGAAACTAAGGGGGAAAAGGCTGGTAAACGACTGAGTACAAGCAACTTACATAGCCCTAAAATTTAAGAATGAAACAGCTGTAATTTTCTCCTCAATAAGAAAAGTGAAACTAACAGAATAAATTTCACCAAGTCAACGGTGACATCAGGTCAAATAAGCCAGTTGAAACATTTTTGGTGAATATACGCTCATATAATTCATGTTTTGAAATGAATTAATTTGATGATACACATATCCTGAGCAAGAATTACATACTAACAAAGTGCAAGGACAAATTTACCATTGTACCAAATCACTCCTATCATTGCCGAATGCAGATCATAAATTTCTACAAATTTATTTCATAGTAACACTAATGATTTTAAGTCTATCATTATTGTCAGTTAAATACTGGCACAAATTCGAACTAAGATCTACAATTAAATTATCTACCACACAATGAAAAATATCACATTTTAATAGTAGTAACTAATTTTTTTTTAAAAAAAACTGAGCTCTTACAAGAATTGTGATATTGGAAATTAAGAATGCAAAAATAGGAATCATGATATTGGACTTTTAAATAGCATAAATACAAAGACATGTCATCGCAATTTTGATCCTCTGAAGAGGGGATGGCTACCCTGCTTTGCTAACAAATTACTGACCGCAGCCAATGATCCTTGACTTTGGTGTTCAACTGCGATTATGGTCTTTATGATCAGTCCACTGCGAGACTAAAGGATTTTTAATAATTTTAAAATAATTATATAACAATACATAACAGGAAGAACACTTTTTTAAAATATGGAACTAATTTTTATAAAAAAAGTATTAAATAAATGGTATATCTGAACAACTTTAGCTATTCTCTTTTCCCTAATAAACGCATTGCATAATTTTATATGTTAACTATTTAGTTGTAAATTAGACACATTGACAATTAATATTGTATATTGATTGATAAGTTCTAAATCAGACACAACTAGGATTGAATGACTGTTTAAATATGCATGTAAAAAAAAAGTAAATGGAAGATTTCCACATCAATATTAAAACAGTTGCCAAGTTTTGACAACTTCCAGGCAGTTGAAGGCAAGAAATTGAAAAAAAAAAAAAAAATCAGAAGGAAGATTAACTCAAAGCCATCCCCATGTTAACCTCAACATATATTTTTTTTAAATTTATGCAAGTTTGAAATCCCTTTGGCGATACTAGTTGGCCTAAACAGATACCAATATAGAAACATCCCCTCATCTCGTGGACATATTATTTATCTCGTGGATACATTTTTTAATACAGAACACTCTTTTTATAATTTTCCGAGTTTAAAAATCTTTGGCACCAAGGGAATAGTAACTGGGCTGAACAGATATCACTAATATGGAGATATTGCCAAATTGCAGGTAAATAAAATGAAAAGATTATAGCCTAGATATAAGCAATATAAATATAAAAAATACAAGCGATTTTCTCGCCCACTTGTAATCACATTGCATTGATAAACAGATTAGTTAGTTAATAATATAAAACAGACACAGCCTGTATTGAATGTCTATTTTAAAATGTATGCAATGTAAATTCAACTTTTTTCTTTTTTTCTAAATATGCATAAATGAAATTAAAATATTATAGCCAAGCGATCAACATTACAGTTGGTTAATTAAATAATCGAATTTCGTTCTAGCACCGAAACAATAAAAATAACATAAGTTTCAAATGCTATAGAAACTTGTATTAATTTTCACTGGAGCAGCAGCTCAAAATTCCGGTGAAGCAAACAAGTATATATTTCATAACTTTGAAACATTACTTTATGTTTAATAAAATAAGATCTACTTATCATTCAAATATATTTCAATAAAAATATTTTACACGTAAATAAAACATCAAATCATAACTATAATCTAAAGCAGCAAAAGAAAATAGATGTATACTTTTCCCTACTGGTTACTAAATTTCATCTAAGTAAGTAGTGTTTTAAGTTTTTCTAATGCATGTGAAACAAATTGAACTCATCTCTCATATGATCTAACTAAATTCATGTTTGTTGTCATTGTATGTACAAGAAGAAGAGGAAATTTTAAGGACACGTTAATTCTATCACTAATCAAACCAATCAGTTCTCAACGAGTGTTGGAGACGGAATCTGGTTTTTCCCTTTCTTCGATCACAAAGGGAAAAATACGAGCTATTTTTTTCCCTCTGAAAATATCACATGACTGATAACGCAATTGTAAACTTATCCAACCATTTTATCCTGAACTTAGTAAGCAGATTTTAAAGAATCGTGGAAGTACTAAAATAAGCAGCTAAAAGCTTTGAAGAAATTGAACTTTTTTTTTTTTAAATTAAAAATAGTGAATCGGTGACTATATTCTTGTTCTATTTTATCTTTAATTTCTAAAAATCTTCTGTTAAGTTAGTAGATTATGTAGTTATTCTAGCCATTGATAACCATGAATAAAATTGCTTCCACATATATTATTATTTGTTGTATAAGAATTCTTTTTTACTATCTGCATATCTTTTTTATTTTCTGTAATTGCTTTCCCAGAGAGAATTATGAAATTTATCTCTTGAGTTTGATGGGTGGTAGACTGTATATATATATATACTTTTCTTTTTAAATATAGTAACTGCAAATTACTTTGGAATTGTAGTCACTACTTTAAGGAGACTAACTGTGCTAGAGAGCTTAATTTACAACCCATTCACAAAATGGTTTTAAATAAGAAATTTGCTTTATTAAATATAAGGGAATAAATAAATATTTACCCATGTTTACATGAGCAAGTTTATTTCATAAAATTTTTTTCGAATTTGTTCATTTAACCTTCAACTTTTTATGCATTTTTCGACAACAAATATTTAATTTGAGAAATATGAAATAATCAAATACTCACAATTTTTGAACTATGTAATGCTCCTTTATTTCCTCTAAAAAATTGAGAACAGCATAAATCGCTCATGGGCTGCAATAGTGGCAAAACTCAAGGACTATGATGGTTTTGGACTAAGAACTGGTGTAAAAATGAAAATACACATTCTTTTCGGCAGCAATACTAGCACAACTCATAATTCAACTTGAAGGATAATCTTCGTTTAAGCAAACTAAAGCATTTCTTATGCATTTTCCTTAGCAATGAAAACTTTAAATCCACTTATCTCAAGACATGATTTTTTGAGTTGTGCCTCTCTTACAGCCCATGGGAGAAATATGTTTCTTCCATAAGTTAAAACACCTTCCTTTGCTTTGAAATAACATCTATTTTTCACGAGTGTGCATTCGCATGTGAAAGTGTGACCTAAGTGATTAAATATCTATTTTTCGTAATGGCTAATTTAAATATTAGTTATATATGATTTTAACTACGTAATTTCTGTTAACAGTTTAGATGCAGCTATGAGATCACTTTCATTGCATTCATTGACAGACCCGCATAGATTTGTACCAATCAAATTTGAAAAATTAGTTGCGTTCAAAGCTTGTTTATTTATTTATTTATTTTTTTTTTTTGTATGGCACACCTCACTACACTACTTTTTTTTAAAAAAAGTAGCATACTACTCTATGAAAAAAAGTAACCACTAAAGTAATTTGATTACTTGTAGTGCGCTTTTTCCGACCACTGTCTATATGTATATATAAATTACAGTAGTGGATCAACTTGAGGGATATTTGTTTCAGTAGAAAGAAGAGAAGGGCTTGCCTTTCTTACATTAATTCAAGAGAATGGGAAGGAACTGGTTCACAATAAGGGTGCGTAGTTTTTTTTCTTGTTTTTAGGGAAACAAAGCTTGTTTCTTCCCCAGTTAGTAACATAGACATTGCAAACCAATGACCTTAATGATAAGAGTTTAGATTTTTAATCTAATTTTCCTTTGGTGGTTTTAAAAATTTTGATAACATTTTCTAATAAATTTGTAATAAATACTTTTAACTTCGTATTTATCTTTTGTTTTTCTAAGTTTTATTTGTTTCTTTATTGCGAAGATGTGAACATTTTTCATAAAAGCAAATAATTGATATTAAAAGTTAACTGAAGTAAAATATATTTTTGAGACCTATGCTTCGTTTTCCGTTCTCCAAAATCAAAGTAAAAAATCTCTCAAATTGTAACTGATCATGAGAACCAAGTAAATACTGCCAATTTTTTCCTCCCAATAGGCAAAAGAAAATTTTATTTATCTTGTTAATTTCATCGCCGGTGAAGCACTATCCTTTTAGTCATTGGCATGTCAATGACGTTCTTGTGTTTTTCTATTTATAGATTACCTAGTATGAACTTGATTTTGGGATCATTCACTAATTACATATTTTCATGTGGTTCCAGAGCAGTTAACAATCATAGAGCATCTCCTTTTTATTTAGCCAATTTAATGAAGATAAGAATTAATTGGGATTTTTAATTGTAGAATTTTTTTACCTTTGTGATCGCCTACCAATTTCAGAATTTTTTTTATACTTTTCATTGTACTTTATTATTATTTGTTTTACTAATTACTTTCATAATTGCATTAGTATTACTTTTAAAATTTTCAGTGCTCCTAAGTTATTTTATGAAATAATTTAATAATATTTAGAGATAAGATTTTAAAAAAAGTTTTAAGTGATTGACCTTTCACAATCTTAACATTTGAAAAAATGCAGTAAAAAAATCTTAAGTTATTCAGATTTGTCATTCCAAAGAACTTTAATTCGTCTCTAAACGATTTGATTTAAAAACATTTGAAATAAAAAGTCAATAAGTAATTAATTGATTTTGAAGTTTCATTTCCTCGCTGTTTTCCAAGTGAAAGATAGATTTATTTCTATGAAATTATTGGAAGAAAACCATGTTTAGGTATTTGTATTCCTAATAGAATATTTATTAAGTGCTGTCTAAAAAAGTTTTTATAATTAAATCAATATTGATTTGATTATTTTATTTCAGCTTATTGCGCGTAACAAAAGTTAAACATTGGAGGATTTAAAATTATATCTGAAGGACTATTTAATAGTAAAAAAAAGGTAAGCTAATGTGATATGTTAATAAAAAATTTTTTTAAAGTTCTGTTTAAAATATGTCTTACTTCTGCATTAAGTTGTCTGCTATTAAGTTAAAAATACTGATTGCAAAAATTGTTTTGTTAAGTTTTAATATTATTACTATTTTTTAATGATCTTTGGTTGAAACCTTGATTTGCTTTTGTATTTGTTTATCTTTAATTAAATTATAATCACTTTATGCAAAATTTTTTGCTAAGTTATTTTATTTCTTTTCTAATAATCATTTGTTAAAAGTTAGATTTTTTGCTGCATTTATTTATCTCTAAATCAGGGTTGGGGTTTTGGACGTCCTAAACTGGTTTTGGACAGGACACGTGGATTTTACTGTCTTAAACTGGGTAAAACTGTCCTAAACTGTCTTAAAGTGTCCAAAACCTTGAACTTTGGTAAAAGGTAAAAATTCTATAGGTGTAACCATTGTACACATAATAATTACATGTATCAATAAATATTTGATATTTTTTATACAATTTACTATAACTTATTAAAAGAAAATAATATAATATAATAGGAAAAGGTTTATAATTTTTGAAGCTCCACAATTCATTGAACAACAAAAGTGAATACCTAATCCTTTAAATATAAATATGCTTTTAATACTGATAAATAATATTTTTGCATAAGGATAAATATGGCAATATTAAAAAATAATAATTTTTCTTAAAAAAAATACTAAATTTGTTCAAAAATTAACCTTTTATTTTTCACAATATTTTTTTAAAAAAATGTTATAATTTCTGCATCACAGGATGATAAAAAAGACATCTATTTTAAAAAAAAATGTTTTTAAATATAAATATATTAGTTTAAATTGAAAATACAAAATAACTGAAAAATGTATTAACAGTTTTGAAGGGCATAACATCAGTTTCAGTTACTGACACTGGTGATGTATCACCACTATGCTAAAAGAATTGAACATGAATGAAATAAAAGTATTCTTGAATAGTACTATAGATGTATACCTGTTTATGACGAACCAAGCACTTAGTCCCTAATATTTTAACCTGTATGGCAAGGCCAAACTTCAGTTATGTACTATTGAATGAGAGGACCAATTGAACTTGATTACTGATTAATCTTCCTTTGCTTAAATTGAAGACTCAAACAATATTAATAAAACATTATTACTTTTAAAAACAAATATTCTCTAGTATATTTTAATTATCAATATGTTATTAGTTCTATATTTATTTTACCTCTTAAATATTGTTCAGATAAAATTGTGACATAATTTGAGTAAAAGGGTTTTGGACAGGACGGTTTAAACCGTGGATTAATCCATTCTGTCCTAAACCTTGCCAACCCTGCTCTAAGTAAATCACACTATTCAAAAGTTCCTTTAATAATTTTCAATTTTGCATCTAGAGTTTTCTTTGTAATAAAACTATATTCACTGTATGCAAAAATTGTTTTATCAAGTTTTACGGTTCATTTTTTAAAGATCTCTTGTTGAAAATTTGCTTTGCTTCTACACTTATCTGAAGCTAAATTGTAATTACTATATGTAAAATGTGATAGCTAAGTTACTTTCAATTTGCATTTTATAAAATACGTTCAAAATTACACATTAATTTTTTTTTAAATGAACCATACTAATTTTTATAATTTCAAATATTTCATTGTACAAATGAATTTAGAATATTTTGGTTTAATGAATGAATAACTGTAGAATTCAAGCTATTAACAATAGCATTTTATAGATACCGAGCAACAAAAAAAAAGAAGTTCTTCATGGAAAAAAGTTTCTGAGGAAACTAAAATGCATGGCACAATCTCAGCAGATTTTTAAATTTAAAATACATAATTCAGGTATAAAAATCTCATGACATTGCTTTTTAAAATTCTAGCAATAATTAAAAACAAAAATGCATTAACTTACTTTAATCATACATTATTTACCATTTAATATACATTATATTACCACCTTTAATTATTATTTTATAAGGTTTTTTGGGGGAGATTTATCATTATTATTTCACATTCAACTCAACAAGAAAGTAAAAAGTAATAGTATAGTATCTGTCACAGATTAAGAGAAACAAAACTACAGGAAGCTAACTATTCTACAACTTTATTATCTTCATTATTACATATTAATAATCAACAAGTATAAAATTTAAACAGTACAAATAACAATGATGCTAAGTGTTTGAAGAAGAGCCAGAGATCTACATTTCAATTTGCCTCTCACATTAAATATATAAAAACAACATAAATTATGCAATAGAAATATGACTAGAACTAAAAATGGATAACTCAAAATTAACGTATTGTAAAGAGAAAAAAAAAGTATTGAATAGATGACGAAAAACATGGCACATAAATTGTGAATTTTGAGAAACGTTTTTATTAGTTATAATTAGTAAGTCAAATAAAAATTGCTGTATATGAAGATAACTATCTAGGTAAATATCTTGATGAATATTCAAAAACATACGACATAATTCTGTTAAAAACATAGAAAACATTTTTGCTTTTAAATTTAATAAATTGATTTAATGCACAGTTTATAAATTATCACAATACTTCAGTCATACATGCTAAATTAATTACGTAATATTCATCAAAAAAATTTTAAATTTAAGCTATTCAATAAACGTGGTGGTTAATGACCACAGACATTGTTCGAATAAAACTAACAAAATTAACTGATGCTGTTTTCACTTCATCTGGATTGGTCTATTTCAGGGGGGGGGCAACTTGCGGCTCTTTGACGAATTATTTGTGGCACTCGATAAATGTACCCTAATTCCCTTTTTATTTTTGTGCTGTATTATATTTTTTTAAATTATTATTGTTCCGTATGTGTTTCAAAATGTCTCTTAAATTACTGACAACAAATATGAAAGACTAAGTGCAACGTTGTGACAAATTTCATTTCCGTCCAAGTTAAAAATTATATGACTCATCGAAAACTGCGCGAACGAACATAAACAGTGACTTAAAATATAAATCGCCGTCGATTACTGAATTTTGGAAATTTGTATCAGAATTGAAGTATCCTGAATTAAAAAAAAACGCTGCTTGTCGAATTATTTCAATATTCGGAACAAATGTGAATCATTTTATTTCGCTTTAAAATGCGTGAAATCCAAACACCGATCAGTATTAACTAACCAGCCTCTCAAAGAATTACTGAGAAGTGCTGTCACCAAATTTTAAGGAATTATCAAGAGAAGTAAAATAAATGTGTTTAATTTTTAATATTTAAATTCAATACACATAATTTATACTTTTATTTATGTTTTCAATAAATATAATTTCTGTAAAAAAAAATTTTAATGCCTTTTTTGCATACTTTTTATATACGCTCACAAAAAATTTCAACTTTTGAAAAATGGCTCAACTGTTAAGGAGCTTGGCCACCCCTGGTTTATTTAATGGTTGATGCAAATACATTATACCAATAAAGCTTCTCATTCACTTTATTTCTTTCAGAGAGAAAACTTAAATTGAGAACTGATTGGTGCAGTGTAATTGCATCAACTACTCCAGACACAGTGAAAATAAACTCTTTAAGATGGCTTAACATTAACACCTTTAAGTAAGGGCTCATTTATTGTAATTTTATAAGTAAAAAATTGTGTCAAATACTGTTTACCATTTAAGTGTTATCATGAACAAAAGTTTTTGTCATATACTTAAGTATAAATTCTAAAAACAAGATTCAGTAATTTTTTCCTCCTCATTTCTGTGATTAGCTGGGGAACAAGTACAAAGCATGCAATACTTAATCAAGATTATTTGCGAATAAACTGCTTATTATCTAGCATGGAAAAAAATATAAATATTCTATTCATCATTGTTACTAAATTAAAATAATATTATAATAGTATATAACATCAGTAACACTAAATATACAACAAAGTGAGTAACAAAAAAGGTATTTGTGAGGATTCTCTGGCTCGTGTAAGTCAATAAAGTTCTCAGTATAACGTGAAAGTGCAGTATCAAATTTTAAAGTGCAAAATATATATCATCTCTGTGTCTTCAGCAAAATCTTACGACCTTCCTTGTTTCTTCATATCGACTTTAAACTACATATATTTGGACCTTTTTTTAGAAGAAGATTTTTTAGCACTTAGAGAGAATTCAAGTAATGTAAAACGTAATGCAAAACGAGATCATAACAGTACTTGTACTCCGTCTATGGGGGAGAAAAGAACAATGAAAAGTATAAGAATAACATATATAGGTCTATGGTAAGTTTTTATGAATAACATATATAGGTCTACACAATTGGAGGTCTATGATTTTTATGTTGATTTTAACCATATCTATAGTTCTTATTTGGAATATGTGAACAGTTATACATTTGTGACTACTATATATTATTTGAAAGAAATGTGTCTGTGTGATAATTCTATACAGCCAGTGCTGGATTACCCATTAGGCCATGGCCTGGGGCCCCCAATGATTGGGGGGCCCCTTTAAATGGATTTTTTGAAAATAAATTTTAAAAAATTAAGAAGAACAATGATTTAAAAAAAAAATCAATTTCAAATATATATTAATAAAATACGATAATTTTTTTTATTTAATGTTAATCATATTTATTTATTGAACTTATTTATTAATTGTCCTATGGAGCGCTCGTTTTCAAAAATGAAACGAATCAAGAGTGAGCAAAGAAGCGTCACGTTTCAAAAACGATGAGACCTGCTAAGTTTGATGTTTATCGAATCAGATGTTCTCCGTGAAATTAATTTTGATAACATTATAGATGAGTTTATTGATCGCAAGAGCAGAAAAAAAGATTTTTGAATACCAATTTTATAGTAGCGTTGAGTTTGTAAAGTGTTAATTAATTTCAAATTTTTTCAATTTGTTATGATTATTTTTTAGTTTTAATTTAAGAAAATAAAGTAAAATTTAATTTTATATTTTTATTTTAAATATGCTTTCTTAAATGAAAAGATATATAAATACTTTTATATTTGAATAAATAAAAAATATACGAGGAAAAATATTTAATCTGAGGGCCCCGAAAATTTGAATGGCCTCAGGCCCCGCACGCGCTTAATCCGGCACTGTATACAGCCAGATCTCTAAACGTTAAAGTGCTATCTTAAAGGAAATTCTTACTAGCATTGATGTAATTGGATTACATAGTTGCTAACTTTTGGGGTTTTCTTTTTTCTCAAAGATATTTTATTTTTTAATTTAGAATGTTACAAAATTTATACATTGATACTTTATACTTGATTAAGTCGAATTTAAATGGATATTGATCACCTGTTTATCTAACTAATTAAGAAATGTAAAAGAATTATCTGATAATTGATGGACTTTTAGGTGCTGACAAAATTTATGAAAAGTTAATATATACTAAATGAAAAAAACATTTCTTAAGAAGTGCAGATGCTGGCTGCTAGGAAATTAAATTATCAATGTATTTTTCCCCCTCATCAACACTTTTTAAAACTTGTAAGAGTATCCTGTATATGCTATTTTTAATTCTGGAAAAAATATAGTTTTTGTAGTCCTATATGTTGAATGTTACATAAGCTGCAGCCAATGTTACATAGGTATTTGATTACAATTAATCAAAAGAGTTTTCGCAATTGCTGATTTTTTGTATTAACAGATATACGGATGTTGTGTAAAGTAGTTTTAATCTTTATAGAGATAGTGAGACAGAAACTGTTTCACTTATTTTTGACAATTATATAAACCTTAAATTTCGTAATTATTTTTAAACTAACCACTTGAAACTGTGAAAAATTCTAAAGATCAAGTAAATCGCTTCATTTGAATAGAATGAACACAATTCTTACATATTTCTAATCTAAATTCTATTTAAGGGAAAATACTTAAACAGAATTTCGTTTCAAATTTTCATGCCCCGCAACAGAGTTAGAATATTTTGAGTAAAATTGAACATTTAATAGAAAACGGATTATTTTTTCTTAATTGTGCATTTTCTATAGTGAACGCAAAAACTATTATTTCAACATTTAAAAAAGGAATAGTGAGACTTATCTTAAAAGGTTCACGGTTACAAAAATTTATTTTCTTCATAATAATAATTATGTTTTGGTTATGTTATTAAAGTATAAGTGACGTTTAGGATTGATTCATGCAATTAAAGGAATAAGAATAATGAAAAAAGATGATTTTTTTTTAAACGTAATAAGTTACCATATTTTCCACAAGCTGTGGTCTGTGCCTACGAACTGTCTTAACAGCTTGAAACACATCCACTTCTCCATGTTGAATCACTTGCTCGATGGCTACACAGGCAGCGCAATATACACCACATCGGCTTTTGCCATTTCTAAATAGAAAACGAAACAAAGAGTTAGGAGAGATTTTCTGTCCAATGTTTGAATTGTTTTATACTTTTCGCATGAACATATAGATTTTTGTTATAAACACTGCATACCTGAATTTATTTGCGCATTAACAAGAGTGTTTTATAATCACTGCCTTTAATATACATGCCAAAAGTTGAAGTCAGAAATGAAGTTTTAAAAAAAGATACACTATGTGGGTCGCAAATTTGTAGTTAAAAGGGAGAAAAACAAAAACGTATTAAAAAATATAACAAAGCTATGATGCTGGAAAGGTGACTGAAAACATTAAAATTTGATTGCTAGAGAAAACTGAGAGAAGTGAAAGGGAACTGGTTTCGATCTTTTTAATCCCGCTTTTCTTAATAGTTTTACAGAGTTTGACAACGAATTTTGTTTTTCCCTTCCTTAACTATTCATTTCCAATACCTGATCTGGTTTTTTTGACAAGGATTTTTAAACTATTCAACAAAAAACGGTTATTACAAAACATCTATATTACTTCTGTTGCATATCTGCCAGTTTAAGACTTTAAAAAAAATATGACTTTTGAAGGGGCTCCATCCCCTCGACTGTCCCTGTCGGTTAGAGAGAAATTTTATAGTTATGGATCATGTTTTAATATATTCTTTTTCCATAAACACACACTTTGCTGCGTAACGTTTATTTTTTTTACTTTTAACTTATTACAATTGTACTTGGTTCCAAGAGGAAAACTAATTACTAGACTTTTCTTATGAGTCGGAGGGGAAAAAAAGGTATACACTACTTCTACACTGCACCAATAACATTGAAAATAGAAATGAAAATAGTATTTAGATAGAATAAGATTTTTTTCAAGCAAATAACATCAACTCATTTACGCCTGTGTAATAGACAGGAGTAGTCATAATGTCTCAAGGAGACTACCATTTTGAGTGGTCCCAAGATAATGATCAAACTCTTTTGTGCTATCATAATTGAAGGAGTATTGTTTTGAATCGTAATTATACAATTCAAATGGTGCACTTTTACATATTTAGATAATGTCACCATAAATGTTTCAAGGAAATTCCATAGGAAGATACTTACGTAGATAGAACAATAACTGGTCCATAAGCTGACCTCTGCCGCCATCTTTCCACCATGTTCATAAGTTCGACCAAGGCATTGGTAGAGGTAGGCACCTTGTGACCCAAAGGCCAACAAGTTATTTGGAAGATTTGAGTGGTTTTGGGTTCTGCTTTTACTCCAGCCATTAATTCTGTGAGAGAAACAACCTACGAAAAAAATTGCCTAAAATGTAACCCTCTATGGTCATATTAAAACAGTTGTCATACCAGTCGAAATCACTTTTTGTTCGGCAAACAACAAAATGCAGGATAACGAAATGAAATATAATTACTTTTTAAGAATGAAAAACAATGTTACGCTTAAACACATAAAAAAAATTATTTTGAATTTTATGTATCTCCTAAGTCTACCGACTTAAGCGAACAGCACTGTACAGTACTTATGACTCTTTACCGTGGTGACTGAAAGTAGACTGAACGATTGGAACGGTAAAATGCTTCGATGGTTGAAAGCCAATATAAACTAGAACAGTAAAAAAGCTTTGATAGTTGAGAGCAGACACATGACTGGAAAGTTAAAAAAAAAAGCTTTGATAGCTCCTTAGAGTATAATTGCGTCTACAAAGGGTTAAGAATCCATAAAATATCTTGAAATTAGATTGCTACATTAAAAGTCAAAGCAAAATCCAGGGGATGGGGAGGCGTTTTTGCTGACGAGGCGGTAAGGGATGTCCAAAATTGCCAATGATATGTTCATGTAATATTTGAACAACCCCATGACCATAAGCAGGTGAAATTTAAACAGTGGTGAAAGAATAAGATTGATGAAACAAATTGTCTTTACTAACTTTCATCTTTAAAAAAAATTATAAATTCATGAAAATTTATCTAAGTGTTAACACTGACTAACTTAATTTATAAAATTAAAGTGTAATTAAGATATTTGTAATTTCAAACCAGCCTCACGAAACATAGGGCACCGCTTTTTGAATTTTTTTCAGTCGTGACCACTTTGAATACTAATATACGAAGTTCTTAGGAAGAAAACTAGTTTTAATCATGCTTATACTTTTATGTTACGTGGAGAGAGGCAGGGCCTTGGATCCTCCTACAATCTATTAAAATTTTTTGTTCGTTTCTGCAACGACCGTTTATACATTTTCTCTCCGATGTATGTGTAATATAATTGGTGGACACATGAATATTTTGTGTATAACCTGATATCTTTAAACTATAATTCATTTATATCGATTTAGTGGTTAGATATCCGACGAATTATGACAATTCTCTTAAATTGTATTTCCTTGGAAATTGTATATTTTCTCATTTTTACCTCTTTTGTTTTTGCAACGAGCATATTGTATATTTTTATATCCGAGATCCTTTCGACCTGCAGATTACAGATCTACTTAAGTTCATCAAAATAGTTGGTTACTTTGCAGTGCGCCTCCGCTTATGCGTATTAGATCTTCAGGAAGTGTGCTAAACAGTGTATCATGTCTTCTCTAAGTAGAATCGTCTTAGAGTGGTAGATCTTGGCTTTTGAAAACAAGCCATATTTTACAGCATTGTTTATTGATGTCTTGTTATATCGTTCACTCTTATTTACTATTTTCATTAAAATAATCAACGTTATCAGTAATCTTTTGCATCCCGCAGTGAACTGATCGTTAAGACACGGTTCCCAGCAGATCAACGAAGTCAAGCATCATTGGCTGCGGTAGTGTGCGGGTGGGCGACCACTTGGATCAGTCTGCGTAGGGTCCGAGGGCGTGCGGTATTGGTCCTTGTTAAACTGTTCTACCGTAAAGTGCTCGACTTCGCGTGCAAGTCATTGGGCTACCGAAGCGGGGGTGCCATACCCTCTGTAGAGGATCAAAATTGTGATGACTTGTCTTCAGATCATCCTCAAGGATGTTTCTCAGACAGTCGCCAATAGCCCATTGTACAGCCCTAGTACGACGTAAGTTAACTACAACAACACTAATCTTTTGCCTAAGTTGCGTTCGTTTTGCTCTTTAAATCAAATAATTTTGTTTAATGAAAATAATTTTATGTTGGAGTTTGGAATGTTAGCTTACCCTTTTTAATATTTTAAAAATCCAAGTTTTGATGTTGGGATAGTGACTAGAGGAAACTAGCTCTACAGTGAATACGGGACCGTATTTCTTCTTTTTTTCTCGTTCTTTCGGCCAAAACGGTGGATATGTCTGAAAAAGAAAAAACATTTGTACATTTTTTTAATCTGTTTTATTTGCATTCTCAATGAATACTGAATTCAAATAGCAAAATTTAATTGATAATTAAGAAATTTTAGAAAATTGGTTATTTTCTAAAGAAATAACGGTAATAAGGATAAGAAACCAATAATATAAGTGGACGCCATACCACGGAGGAAGCGTCGCAAATTCACTCGAACCTCTAATTACTAATTACAACAACAAAGAAAATGTGAGTTCAGGAAAACCCAGAGTAAGGCACGAAGTTTCCATTGGTGGAAAAAAAATTCAAAATATCAAAATGCAAACAAATTATTGGTAGAGAACTTCTCCATTGCTTAATCCTAAGCTATCGTCTCATAATTTGATTTGATTTTAATTCATAATTTCTAATTATGAATTAATCATAATTTATTTTAATAATTATTCATAATTTATTTTAATAATTGTTCATAATTTATTATTAATAATTATTCAGAATTTATTATTAATAATTATTCATAATTTTTTTTTAAAATTTTCAGCATTTGAAACGTTATGGCTTACTCCAGGTTAGTCTAAACTCACTTTTCACAGAGATCTGTCCAGACATTTTGTAAAAGGTCCGTTTTTCTTGAAATCGTGAAAAAATTACTCACATTTTTTCAACCAGGGTCCGCTTTTATGAATTTGTGCAAATAGGGTCCGGTTATTGCAAAAAACTTTTTCAAGGAGTTCTTAAATTGTAAATAGATACAAGATTATGCTCGGCATTGTAAAATTATAATTAAAAAAAATTAAGCTTTCAAAACAGCATTTTGTGTTCAAAATAAACAGCAGTTGCTGCTTTTCTTAATTAGAGATGCTACATACAAATATTTGGTATTTAGCCTATACTGCTGAACGTAGAATATTCATTTCGGTCGAATAATGGAAGAATCGTCTACCGAAGACAAAACTTAATTTGTTTACATCCATCTTTCTTGTTATCTGCTTTGGGAAGGGTTTATTCGATTAACAAAACAGTAATGAAGATAACAAATTTGTGAAGGGTCCGATTAAAAGAAAAATCATTTTGTGAAGGGTCCGTTTTTAAGTTAAAATATTTTGTGAAGGGTCAGGTTTTATGAAGAGATATTTTGTGAAGAGTCCGTTAACGGACAAAATTTCTTCTAAACAGACCCCTGTTTCTAATATGCTAATACTTCATACTAAAAAAAAAAAAATATTCCAAGATGAAAGAAAATTTGTGACGGAAAGTTTCTCCTCGGGTATGGCATCCACTTAATCTTAATTTACATTTAAAAAAATATAAGAAAACTGAAGTCATGAACTGAAATTCAAGTGGACTAAAAATAAAACCACACTCGGTTCGCACCGACCACAGTGCTGACGTAAAATGTCTTCAGCGGTTGACGGATCATGAATTAGAGTCCCCTTGACGTTAATCTAAGCGTGGGAGGTTTTCATGGTTTTCCTCTCCATGCGGGTTAGTTCCATCGAAAAGTCCTCCACGAAGGCAAATTTCCCCCCATACTTGATCCAGGAGGTCCCTTGTCTTTTGTATTGGGTTCAAAATTTACAAGGCAACGGAGTTTATCATTAGTAGTAAACCCTAAAAAAATGGGTCCTGTACAACGACGGTTATAAAATAAAATAAAATGCTGTAAAACCTTTAAGAAAAACTGATGTTTTATTATCTTTTGTAGGGATAGTTCAAACGAGAGTCGAAAACTTGACTGATTCAATACGCCATTTGAAGTAGAGAGTGCTAAAAGTGAAGCAAGAAGCACTGCGGCTAGTAATCCATTATTGTTATTACTAGTTAATAACAAGAATAAAGGTGTTCCAAGCCACAGGCTGAACTACATCACCTGACTATTATCATTCATTCCCTTTCTGTAATATTGCGGTTGCTAATGGTAACCAGTTGTTTACACTAATATATAGTGTAATGAATCGTACTCCTAATGTTTGCTATTAATATTTCATTCATAAATTTTCAATTGTCAGGTAAATGAAGCGGCATCAGCTTAAGCATCTCTGTAATAATTTTTAAAAATATTTATAAAATAAAATTAATGACTGCTAATAATACTCTTGAGTATTTAAACACTAAATTGGAAGAAGCTAGAAGAATATTTAAACACTAAATTGGAAGAAGCTAGAACCCCAGTCTTTTAAAGTGTTGAATAAGAAAAGAAGTGAAAGGAAAACTATTTAAGTATGAGAAACAAAAGTAAAATTGAAATAAGAGTGAAATGGTAAACATCGGAAGCAAAAATAAAATTTAAATAGGAATGAAATGGAAAGATCTATTAGTATAAGAAGTAGCAAAGGAATGGAAACTCTATAAGTACCAGAAGTAGGATTAAAATGGAAATTGGAATGAGATGGAAATAAGAGTAAAATAAATAAACACTCCAAGTATCGGAAACAAGAGTGAAATTGAAAGCTCCATATGTACAGTACCAGAAGTAAGACAGAGATGCCAACTTGCTCCTGACAGCAAATATATATTTTAAAGTGGTAGTTTATCAATTGTGATTATCGGTTTAATAAATTCAATTTAGTAGATTTTTATCCACCACTATTTCTAAATAATTCGTAGGCTTATATTATTCAATACTTTATAATACTTATGCCATTGCTATACTTTTCAAAAAGGAAGCAAAAATAGTCAAATATTTGCAAAATTTACTTTGCAGTTATTTACTCTGTTTTTAATTATTTGGGCGTGTCCGGAGCAGTTGGCATGTCTAGTAAGAAAGAAATGGAAAACTGTGAGTACTAGAAGTAGGAGTAATCTGAACTTTTTTATTGGCAGAAGTGAAAGGAAAACTCTTCTCGTACTTAAGTAGAAGTAGGATTAAAAGGGGTTAAATGGTACCAGTAAACTTTACCATTAGTGGGAGTAAAACGACAAACTACTAGAAGTAGAAGCAAAACGGAAATGGGAGTGAAATAAAAAATTCTATAAATACCACAAATGCGATATTTTTGCTTTACTGCACGATTTCCTCTTTGAGATGCACCGTGTTTTCGTTTTTTATCCATTTTCTTTCTTTCAAATGTAAACGTGGAAATATTTCTTGAAAATAAAAAATATTAATACTCACATGTGAAGGTGGTGGACTGCATAGAACAACCACAGTGTTACAATCATGATCATAGACTAATGACCAGAAATCTTGAACTGTGCGCTGTAGTGGCCATTCAGTGTTGATGTACTCCTTTGATCTCGTGTAACCCTACAACGACATAAACTCGTTAGCCCATTAGTCTCCTCTTTTAACCGTTTTTCTATCAAACCTTTTGAAAAAAATATTTTACATCCTATAAATAAACGTAAACGAAACGTAATTAGTTTTAACCTTTACCAATCATCTTATGTGTATTTATGAAACTTAGCCCATTCCTTGTCGAAGGGGCAAAAAATTATGATGTGAAAAGTGCCTTTGGGAAAAAGGTGGCCAGATACATGTTCTTAGATTAAGTGACTATTTTGCAGTGTCAGTTACTGCTCTAGATTTTTAGAAAATTTAAAATAATATGATTTCAGATGAAAATAGAACTATATTATAGAGTTTCCCTAACCGATCTACCAAACGCTTCCTAGCTTGGAGGCAGCGAGTTCGAATCCTTCCTGGATCCATCTTAGTGGTGATCCTCTCTAATTTAAGTTATATGTTCTTTAATTTGACAAGAGCTTATAAACCTGCAATGTGTTGCGCAGTATACATACTTCCTATCTTATTACAATAATAGGAATAACCTGAACACTTTTATTCTGATATTTAAAGTGTTGGTAAATTTTATGACTTAAGATTTTATTATTAATTTGATAAATTTAATTTCGAATGATTTTCTCTACCACTACGCAACTTCGATAAATAAATAAATCAATGAATAAAATCGATTAACCAATTCACAAAGTTTCGCAGTAGCATACTGAAGTTTCTAATGTTCTTATGTGTCTGACTTCGTAATTTAAAATATCGTCTGCATTTATTAATTAACATATTTTAGGTTACCTCTTCGAGCCATTAAGATCAATTCCTAGAACGTGAAAATCCGATCATTAGACCAAAAGTTATTCAGGGTGGTCCGCTTTTTTTGGAACAATGTACATTTCTCTCACCATAAGAAGACGATTAAAATTAAAATCATAACTCAAGTCTATAAGTAGAAAGAGAGATGCAAAGCTGCTTTAACCCCTTGGGGACGGGTGATTCAGAAAAGCATACGTACAAAATCAGAATCAAGCTGTAATTAAATAAAAAACGGTAACTTAATGCAGTCATTACTAATGTGACAGACTTACTTTGCTTTTACTATAATTATTGTTAGTTTAATCATATATATAATCAATGTTAATTCAAAGTATAACTAAATAGTTTTATTTTGAACAAAGTAATGGTGAATTAAATAAATCAAACAATTATAACTCCGCCCACAAATAAACTG
>NC_092212.1:23951163-23954862 GCF_043381705.1 Parasteatoda tepidariorum
TAGATGTTAAAAGCATGCCAGCACATATATATATATATATGTGTGTGTGTGTGTGTGTTAAATCTATCCTCTTCTTTAAACTATTCGACAATATCTACTCTTTCTGGGGAAAAAAGCAGTTTTATATACATTCTATACTAGTTAAAGAAATTTGATTTTTCTATTAAGAAAAATTCTAGAACGAAATGTCTCCCGTAACAGTTTTTTATTTTTTCCGTCTTGGTATTTATAAGCTTTCAGCTCTATTTACACACATTAAAAATAATTATTTTAACTTAAGCATCTGTTTACATGACTATATACACGCCAAAATAATTTTTTTTTAAAAAGTAAATAAATACAAAGTAAATTTTGCAAATATTTGACTATTTTCGCTTGCTTTTTAGAAGGTATAGCATGACATAAGTACTGGATGCTGGATATTGGGGTTATCTCGGCGCGAAGCGCCACTAACCGATTCATCAAATCTGTTTTGTCGTATTCTAGGAGGTTCTAAAAATCATTGAAGTTGTAGTATTTTGTAACAACAAATCAAGTCCTTTAAGAAGTAAATCTTGAGTTTAGAAGTGAAAATCACTATTGTGATGAGGAGATCCCCTTGAGTAGAGTTGTGTGATGAAGTTAATAGTATTTTGATAGTATGCAGTCTGAGCATAAAAAAGCGGTAATTGGGCTGAGATTCGAATTATATCATACCTGCCAACTTTTAATCCTTTCCATTATAATTTTTCCCAGTGGTATTAAAATGGAATTAAAACTTCAATTTTAAGCAAACAAATACGTTGTATTTGAGAAAACTTAAGTTGACAACCATGATAGTAACGCATATTAATATATGTCCTTAATTTTTGAAAGAATAGTGATGATCAAAATCATTTAAAAATTAAGATTATAAAAGAAAAAAAATAGTATATATTTACTACCACTTTAAATATGAAAACAAAATCTTCCGGTAAAGTTGGCAGGTATGGATTATATCATTATCGAACAACTTATTAAAATCTGATAACATAATTACTATGATGTGGGGAATTATGTAAGCCTACGAATTAATTAGAAATAGTGGTGGATAAAAATCTACTAAATTGAATTTATTAAACAAGAGTCACAATTGATTAACTACCACTTTAAAATATATATTTGCTGTCCAGAGCAAGTTGGCATCTCTCTATATATATTATAGTCATGTAGACAGATGTTTAAGTTAAAATAATAATTTTATTCTTCGAAAAACCTGTTTATTTAAAATAACAATTCAGTTATATAATTTTCCACCAGTGAAAAAATAATTCGCAACAGTTTCAAATAATTAAAGTACCTAACTTAATTTTCTTAACTCAGTGTACTTTAATAAGCTGCTTGAGCTACTGCAAACACTAAATCATAAAAAAGAAATAAAATGACTTAGTAGGACACTTTTGTTTTATTAAGATAGAGAAATTCTAAATGTAGAGTGGCAACTCTCGATTTCACCGAATAGGAGTCATAGGAGAGTAAAAGTTATTATACTTTCAATAGTTCTCTTTAAATATAAAAAACGGTAATATTCCATATTATGACTTACCAAAAGCTAGGGTAGCATGGAAGAAAAAGAAAATATATCAATACGATAATTTTCAAAAATGGCACGTGAACACTTTGATTCAAATAAAGTTTAACAAAACAAGTAAAACGTCATAGCAGTAAAATCATTAAAGTAAAACAGTAAAGTCATTTCAATAAATTATAAACTTTCGAGTGAGTATGACGGGATTAAAAACATCAAAACTTGTTTGATTGTTAGGAAAGGGATCGGGAAAGTTTTTAAAGTGGTAGCTAAATTGAAAAATATATAGCTTTATCTTAAATTATTCGTATTAACGAAAAATTTTAATTTAAGGGAAAAGTAAGTTTAAAAAATTTTTTTTGTGATGTTAAGCAAGACTAAAACTTTGTTTTGAGGTTTGAGATACCTTAAATATCTACACTTTTTGACTTTTGCCATTGTAATCTTGGAGAGAAGACGATTATAAGAATCACCTTCAAATTTCTTTTGGCAATCAAACAGGTTTTGGTGTTTTTTAGCTTCTTTTAGACCTGATATATTTGCCTGAGCGAGACCTAGAAATTGTTTTAAAGTGGTAGCTAAATTTTGAAAAAGATAGATATTTTGAAGTATTCATATCAGCTAAAAATACCTTTCGTTTATCATAGTGAGGAAACTTTAAAACTGATTTTATGAAACTAAACTGAAAGTTAACTTTAGGAAATCTTGAATCAGTCTTGAGAAAAGTTCGTCGTCACTGTTTAATTTTTCCAAGTTGTGGATAATCTGTATTTGTTGAGGTGTGAAAAGTTTACCATGTCTTCCTCAGTAGTGATTCAACGACTTTGATGGGGATATTCTATATACCTCGGTTGAACATTAATCAGCTTCCCTTAACGAGATTAATACTTTTTTTACTTCATTTCTGTCGAGGAATGTGAAAACATGCATTAAAATCGGTGATTTTTAGAACATCCTGTATACAGGTTTGCCACGGGCGACTAAAAATGCCATAAGAAAGTGACTAATAAAATTCAGACTTTTATTAAATGAAAAGATATAAAAATTATAAATTTTTCTTAGCATAATTATTTGTTATTGAAGGTGAATGCAAAGAAACTGCAGAAATTCAAGAATTAATGCCTGCGAGTAATCGGCCAATGAGGAAACCTCTGTAATTTTGTGGTAACAAGGGTAATGAAAAAGTGAAAGTATGAACGACACAATCATAGAAAGAACTCAAAGAAAACGATTCCATAAAAAGTCTGGGTTAAGTGGTTAAATTACAACCAATTTTTTTTCCATTAAGATTACATACTTGCCAACTTTTAATCTCTTCCATTATCATTTTTCCCAGTGGTATTAAAATGAAATTACTTCAATTTTAAGCAAACAAATACGTTGCATTTTAAAAAACTTAAGTTGACAACCGTGATAGTAGCGCATATTAATATATGTGCTTAATTTTTGTAAGAATAGTGGTGATCAAAATCATTTAAAAATTACGTTTATAAAAGAAAAAATAGTATATATTTACTACCACTTTAAATATTAAAATAAAATCTTCGGGAAAATCCGGAAGAGTTAGCAGGTGTGAGAAAATCACGATTCATGCTATAGTCTAATTAATAGGAAAACGCATATATTTTAAATCGGATAAATAATTTTCATTTTAAATATGTATAATTTTAAGTGTAAATTATAGTGGTAGATATATTTGATTAATTAAGGAGATAATAAATAAACAAAAAATTGAGGTTCTACCGCATTTTACATTTTTATTCACCTGTGTCATCTCTGTGTATATGAACTAATCATCACGTGATAATGCGAACAAAATGGATGACGACAGAGTGGAAACGAAATAGTTTTACGTTAGTTAACTAATGATAAAACGATAAATAAATTTCATTCGTCTTATTAAGTTTTTTTTTAAATAAATTATTTAAATGGTAAATAAGTTCGCAATTATCTTTATTTATGCAGGTTTATTATGCAGGTTCTGCCAAAAGAAAATTAATCATTTAGAGCTCCATTGCCGAAAAAAATTGGGAAACACTGGGATAGACAATTAATCGCGTTCTTAAGATTTGATAAAATTTCTATCTATGTCTTAAAACTCCTGCTTTGCCTCTCTACAAATATTGGAGAGTATAGTTTAAATATTAAAATAA
>NC_092212.1:23955183-23958785 GCF_043381705.1 Parasteatoda tepidariorum
TTACAGATCTTCATTGAAGTTTTAATTTCATTTCAATACCACTGGGAAAAATGATAATGGAAGGGATTAAAAGTTGGCAGGTATGCTTCATAGTGGTCTGATCGGACTACCAATGAAAAACCGTGTGGAGGCTTTCAGTTATAGGAGGCGTTGACACAGCCCGGTCGGCAATTGATGATTTGATGAGCCATTTAAAAAAATAATAATTAAAAAGAAGTCTTTACCTGATATTCCCTTTGATACTCATTCATTCCTGTTATTTTATTTTTCATAGACTTGTACTTGAGTTGCTGTGAGAGTGCGTTCACAGGAAACCATGTGGAACCGCAGATATCTGCTTCCTCCAAGGTTTCGTATATGAACCTATACTGCTCCTAAAAAATTTAAAGGCATGTAATTTTTTTAGTTGCATAATAATATTCTTCAACATAATTTTAATAACATATATGTCTATCATAATATTAAAAAAATTAATAATACTTAGTTTCTATACACTTCTACTTTATTAAGCCTTATTCGAATATGTTTCACTGTTCTCTCTGTGTGCCTGTGGGCGTGGTAGATTTGTAAAAAAATTTTATTTTAAGAATTGCTGAGTGTATGCACGCTAAATTAATTGATCGAATTGTAAATTGCATCATAAATATAACTTTACTGCTTCTGTGTATTATATGTTATTGCCATTAATAATTTGGTGTTAGTGTACCCCAAAATTAGTAGCAACTATTTTACACCCAAAAAGTACAATGGAACATTTCTGATGTTTCAATTAGCCAAGAGCTATCTTTGGTGTTAGATTTACCTGTCTAGTTTTCATTTTCTTTGCTATGTAACACAAATATGGGTTATGAGGTGAATCGGGTTCGAATCCCAGCCATGGATGGTCGATGCGAATTCGCACCCGGATCGCAACGACCACCGTGCTGACGTAAAATATCCTCATTGGCATATCGATCATGGGTTAGAGTCCCCTTTCAGTCAGGCTAACTGTGGGGGGTTTTGTGATTTTCCTCACCATGTTACGCAAATGCGTATGTAGTTCCACCAAAAAGTCCTCCACGGAGGCAAATTTCTCTCAATACTGGGTCTATCAGTTCCCTTGTCTTCTGGATTAGGTTCAAAATTACAAGATTACGGAGCTGAACATTAGTAGTCGTAAACTCGAAATTTGGTCAACAGTTCAACAACGGTTATACAGAAGTTCTATTGTCTTCTAAGTTAGGTTCAAAGTTATAAGGCTACAAAAAGGGAAAATGTGAAATGTGTGCTTACCACCGTTTCTATCATTCCTCTGCGTGATGCTCTTAATTTCTTTGCATATCCGAAAACATCGTAGCAAAAATCTTCGTCCGCAAGTTCCAGGTTTGCTTCAATACAAAGATATGCTCCCGTTCGGCCACATCCGTCACTGTAAGAACATACATAAATAAAATTAAGTCTACATAGATACAAAGCAATATTGCAAGCATTAGATACAATTATGTAAACGTAAATACAAAACACTATTTGCAGTAGATACTTCGATGCAATTAAGTATACAAAACTAAGTATCGAAATTAAGTATGGAAACAAAGAAATTGTGTAAAAACATACTTGGAGACAGTTAAGTATACATTGATACCAAGTAATATTCTACAAAAGTAATATTCTACAAAGTAATATTCTACAAAAGTAATATTCTACAAAAGTAATAATCTAAATACATAGATAAAAACACTGATGATTAAATAGAAAATCTGTGAAGATACATTCAGAGTTGCAGCGGAATTCGAATCCGCTGCTTCCACGCTACAGAGCGATTAATGGTGTGACTATCGCCTCCTATAACTGAAAGCCTCCACACGGTTTTATGTAGGTAGTCCGATCAGACCACTATGAAGGTAAACCAAGTAGTGAAAGAACGATTTAATATGATATTCGTTAAAAATTAGAAAGTGGTAGCAAATATATGTCTAAAAAATTTTTTAATTTATGAATATAATTGGTTTGTTTTGTTTACTTGTCAACCACTACAGATTCAAATATATATGACATACCTGCCAACTTTTAATCCCTTCCATTATCATTTTTCCCAGTGGTATGAAAAGGGAATTAAAACTTTAGTTTTAAGCAAACAAATATGTTGTGTTTGAGAAAACTTAAGTTGACTACCATGATAGTAAAGCATATTAATATATGTGTTTAATTTTTGTAAGAATAGTGGTGATCAAAATCATTTAAAAATTAAGTTTGTAAAAGAAAAAATAGTATATATTTACTACCACTTTAAATATGAAAATAAAATCTTCGGGAAAATCCGAAAGAGTTGGCAGGTATGATATGATAAATTTCTCTCAAGTACTTTTAAAATAGAATTTGGGGTTATGCGCACGATTTGTTCGCCTTTTAAGTAATCTGCGCAGACAACTTATAAGAAACCGTGTGGAGGCTTTCTGATGTAGGAGGTGATGGTGTGACCGATCGGTCTGGTAAGTAAACTCAATTTTCTATTTAGTGTGTATTTTTTTATTGCTACACATAGTTATTCCGGCTTGTATGCTCATTTTAAAGTTCACTTCATTTGCATTCCACCACCTTATCGAAAAACCACGAAGTTCAAGCTGAAGATGAAAGGAAAAAAATACTCAGATATTTCATACAGTTGTTCAGTTCATTTTAAAGTACGGCTTATAAGCCCTTATCAAGTAATGTCCAGATTAAGGCGGGATTGGAACTTGACAATTTTTTTCGTAATTAACATTTAGGATACGTCCTTTAACCCTTTGTACTCCAGAGTTGATTCTCATTCAACCTACACAAATCTATCATTCCAAATGTTAAATTTTTTTACTTTTTAATACTTAGAATCACTTTCCAGAGAAACGGAGGCTCCCTTGCCTAGCGGTTTCACCCGCCAAACTCTCTGTAGAGTGAAGGTAACGGGTTCGAGCCCCATCGTAACTCTGAACTTTCTTTCTCTGAATTGTGCTATCTGTCTTTCATTCCACTAAGGCTTATAAGACTTAATTAAGCGCACAAACCTACGGATGTATGGTTGTACCAATAAAAACAATGTTTGCAGTGACCTTCAGGTGTTCTATGATATATATGTAAATAATGAGTTACGCCTTATAGACATTAAATGGTTACAACGGTTGAAGAACCCTGGAATGTAAGGAAATAAGTTTTTGTTAGTTGTAGCAATCTCGAATATATCATCCCTCTTAACAGGCAAATTATAAAGCATATTTATAAACACTTTTAATATAAAAAATACATTATTGTAATTTATAAGAATAGCTATTAGTTTATGAATTTAAGAGTATATAGTTAATTAAACCGAGAAACAAATTTTTTGTTACATTTATATAAGTGCTTGTCTTAACACGTTCACGCCGGGAAAAGTGAAAATACTGGTACGGGAAAAGAGAAAATACTGGTAGAAGAACTATTTCAATATTAGATAATATTCAGGAGGAGTTAATCTATTCTCAACAACATACCCTCCAACTGCTACGGAATTTCCGTAGTTTCAGAAATCTTCTTTTCAGACGGTAGCAAAATTAATGTTTTAATATTTAAAAAAAATTAATTTTAGCGTAACTTGTCCACTATTACTTATA
>NC_092212.1:23959671-23985605 GCF_043381705.1 Parasteatoda tepidariorum
AGTTGACAACCATGATAGTAACGCATATTGATATATGTGCTTAATTTTTGTAAGAATAGTGGTGATCAAAATCATTTAAAAATTAAATTTATAAAAGAAAAAATAGTATATATTTACTACCACTTTAAATGTGAAAATAAAATCTTCCGGAAAATCCGGAAGAGTTGGCAGGTATGATATATATGTATATATATATATATATATATCTTTTAAAGCAACCCCACAATAACTGCATACCCCAATGAATGCATACAGAGCCGCGATGGCTCAGGGGATAGAACATTCGCCTTCCAACCGGGTTCGAATCCCAGGCAATACGAATTCCGCATCCGTCTAGCACCGGCCACAGTGCTGACGTGAAATATCCTCAGTGGTAGACGGATCATGGGTTAGAGTCCCCTTGCCGTCTGGCTAACTGTGGGAGGTTCTCGAGGGCTTCCTCTCCATGTAACGCAAATGCTGGTTAGCTCCATCAATAAGTCAAATTTCTCCCAATACTCGATCAAGGAGTTCCCTTGTCTTCTGGATTGGGTTCAAAATTACAAGGATATGGAGTTGAACATTAGCTGTCGTAAACCCATAAAGTTGGGTCTGCTTTTCAACGACGGTTATGAAATAAAATTAAAAATAAAATGAATGCATACAAAATGTTATCGGTAGGATAGGGGTCGCTTCGTGACCCAGGTGCCCAGTTCAAATTTTAAATCAACTCATTATGATAGAGGTTTTTAGGTCTTACCAAATAAATAATGTATTTCGGCCTACAATTGTAATTAACTATTAATTTTACTGCAACTTTGAAAAATAATCCTCTGAAACTTTAAAAGTTGGCAGGGATGCGTTTATTAGCGAAGCAGTTTTTATCAGAATATTTCATGTTTTTATCATGCTTGGCAACTTCAGTTTTCATTCAATCATTTAAATTTTCTCCTATTTTCACCACTAAGCAATTTGAATGTTTACAAATGAATTATTGATAAAAAATTTATGAGGAACAATTTTTGGCGTCAGTTAAGGAAGTTTCATTACTCAAAATGAAATGCTGACTAGCGACAAGCTATAAAAGAATGCATAAAAATTGGCGGTCTCTCAATTTAAATGGAAAGATGCCACCATTAGTTGTCAAATCAATTCTTAGCGATAAACAACTCACATATTTCTTTTTGATCTTGCTACAACTCTCCTAAAGATTGTACTGCCAAAATCAATCTAAAAGAATTCAATGATTTATCCTTCAAATACAAGGTGAAAGATAAAAAACAGACTTATGGGATTAAAAACAGAAAGCATAAAAATAGGATGACTATTCTTTAAGATTTTTATCGAAAAACAATTTTAAGAACAGTTCTTGACAAGGCCGAATAAATGCATAGATTTTTTCAATAGACAATATTAATCATTTTTTTTTCAAAAAACAATTTTAAAAACTGAAGTTCTTGACGAAGCTGAATAAATTTATAGCTTTTTTTTTCAATGAATCAATTTACCATTTTTGAGATTTCATACTTCAGAATCGGTCCATTCTTCGGATGAGTTGCCAGTACATACAAGACATACTGCTGTGTTTTTAGAAATAAATACTTTTCAAGTGAAAAATGTTATATATATTTGGATTTGATATATTTTAGTTTTATTAGACGGACCCTACTGTGCATCTTATTTTTCGTATTTTATTCATTCCCTACAGAATGAGAAAATACCAATTTATATTTGAATTTATGATACAAATATCCTAGACAGCTATGAAATAATCTTATTGCAATTGTTTTTTCTCTGATGTGACCATTCGTAATGATTTTTCCGGATTTAACGGGAGGATTTTCTTACATATTTAAAGAGATAGAAATTTTATGCTTTCTCCTATTTCAATTTTAGTTAATAAATTTAAATTTCAATGAATGCATGGATGGAAGTAAAATGGTAAATAATTTATATATTTTATAAAATTTATCTAATTTAGTAAATAAATACTCTAATACGTGGTATTATAGTCATTAACACAAATTATTATCATAGAATGCTTAATCAGGGTGTTGTTTTAGCTAGGTCTAATATTGGTTGCTGCTGTTGTCTTATACTACTTGTCGATATCAGTGAACTTATTTTAATGTAGAGGGGTACGCGCTTCTTTCTGTTTTCCAGTCCTTCACAATGACAGCTCATTGCCTTTAACCAATGAACCACTTTTGTAAAGCTATAATGTAACCATTGAAGGTTTATTTATAATTTCAAAATGATTCAGCTCTTTTTTTAAGAAAAAAAAAAGAAATTTATTGTACCCTATGATGGAAGTTAAGAGTAAACAATAATATTTTGTTTGGAAAAGATCTAATCTATAATTTAAGCATAAGAATGTAAGTATCAAAGTCTTAAACACATTTAAATATTGGAACAAATACAGTCAGAAATAGTATAGTCAAAAAATTGCAATTAAGTTTTTTTACTTGAATGAATAGATTACCTGCAGTGAACAATAACTGGTCCCGTACTAGGATAACGCATCATATACACTTGGACACGCCTCCTAAATTCTAATAATGCACTAGGAAAAGGGCATGTGTGTGAAGGCCAATTGGTGTAATGAAGTTGAACAATTTCTCGTTCTTCTTGTGCCTGCAAATAAAATCTGAATTTAATACAAATTCTGAAACTGTACATTGATTTTAGTTTTCGGATCATTATTCAAGGTTACTCATTGACGAGGTTACATATTTGAAGGGAAAGTGTGGCAAGTCATAAGAACAAAGAATTGATTGCTGAAATACGATTGCACGCGCCGCTATGGACTTGCTGTTTCCCTGCGCAGGCAGTGGTGGACTGCGCTCAGTAATTACCTTCATTATAACCTCCACTCCTCACAATAGGCGGATTGCGCTTCTATAGGTAGATCTCTCTTCTTATATCCCTCCACTGCACACTTGCTTCTGGAGATTATTTGGCGAGACCACGATTTTATCAGAAAATGTTTTACTGCATGATTGAAGTAGGAGGATTGTCACAAGGGTTGCTTTGAGCTCAGTGGATTACGATTAACGCACTGGCCATGAAAAGCCACAAACCCACTTCCCGGCTTGGCCATCACCTCCTACATCAGAAAGCCTCCACATGGTTTCTTATAGGTAGTCTGAGCAGACTATTTAAAAAGTGAACCTGTAGTGCGCATGAACCCAAATTCTATTGTAAAAAGTGAATGAGAGAAATTTACCTTATATATTTGAGAATTGAATCTGTAGTGAATAAAACAAACCAATCATATTCATAAATTAAACAAATTTTTAGACATATATTTGCTACCACTTTCTTATTTTCACTAGATTTTCCATTAAATGGATCTTTCGTAAACTGGTTTACTTTCACAGTGGTCTGATCGGACTACCTACAAAAAACCGTGTGGAGGCTTTCAATTGTAGGAGGCGTTGGCTCGGCTAGCCATCTGCGGTGATCAAACCTTTCTCAAGGGGGAATAAGATGCTAGCAGCGCAGTCCACCTGGTTTTATAAAACCATTGGCACAATTACCTATCAACGCCCCTACGTTTTTGAGCCGATACTAGTTATCATAAGACGCATCTAAATTTTTTTAAATAAATATCGAAAGTAGCATTCAAATAGGTTCAGAAATAGCTGCTTAATCAGAGCTGAGTGATTTGGCGCACAAGGCACCAAAACTATAAAATACGATAAAACGGTTGTTTAATTATTTACTAATCGTACACTATCTTTCGTGTAGTATGTCTCGTATGTTTCGTATACTATCTTTCGTATGTCTGGACTTATTGTAATGAATTTCCATAAATTAATAATGGTAAACATAGAATTAACATAAATTAAATTTATGATTTGATTATTTAATTGCATAAGATCACCTGTTCAGATAAATCATTGAACAGCTATATCGTAATGTGGAGGTACTTCTAGAGGTTTACGATGCCAAGTCATTTGTTGCTATGACGTTCTAAATTTTCATATGGACTATCACTCGTTTAGAAATGTATGTGGATATCAGAAACATACCATATATTTTTGACAAACGTTTTTTTTCTATTTTAATTAATATTAACTACAATACATACTTTTCGAACTTTGAGTGTTCTAATGAAAAAATTCGCAAGCTGCTCTTCGCCAAGTAAAGTGACTTCAATGTTTCCGTATTCCTCTGGTTTATCAAGGTCTGTTGGCCAATACTGTACACACATAACCTGGATTTTAAAAAACAAAGTTATTTGGATCAAAAATTTAAGTATCTTTCCAACAATTTCGTTTTCATTCCAGTAACTTAATAATACTATTAATTTACTGCATACATAACTTCGAAACAAAACAATGATATTTCTCTAGAACAAGATAAAATACAAAATAATTGTTACAGTACCTATTCCGATATTTGTTTACACACTTGAGGCTAAGGCACTTTTTCGCTGCCACTCATCAACCCCACAGATTGTTTCGCAATAATTGTTGTTTCCGTCGCATAAAACAGTGTTTTCTTCGAAAATTGAAATTATTCACTTAATTTGGTTTGCTTTCAATTGTGCCCCCACTTCTCACGCTCAAACATTTTCCTGATTATTATATTAAGATCTACACTGAAGAGCCAAAAAAACTGGTACATGCATGAGTATGCAAATAAAGGGGTATAGAGCCAATCAAAGTACAGCTCTGCGATCGGCAACGCGTATATAAGACAACGAGTGTCTAGCACAGTTCTTAGAATCCTAACTTATGCATCTCCAGCTTGGTGCAACATCTCCACATCACTCCTTAAAAAACTCAAAATATGCCAGAATAAAATCCTCAGAAAAATAACAAAAGCAAGATGGTTTATCATTATTGAACGTATTTGGGATGCCTTGCAACCTGATGTTCAGAAGATATCCCCACTCCCTCTTACTCCCACTGGTTTATGGACAGCCCGGTAGGATTCATGGTGTCAATTATATCCAGCACTACTTCACACATTGATCGAATCCATGCAACGTCGTGTTGAGGCACTTCTGCGTGCTCGCGGGGGCCCTACACAATATTAGGCAGATATACCAGTTTTTTTGGCTCTTCAGGGTATTAGTGAACATGAATAATTTTGCTTAGCAGTCATTTTTGAAATAACATGTAAAATTAAAGGTATATTACTTTTGAAAACTTGGTAAGTGTACAACAGAAATTTAATATTTTCGAGCATCATCATGTGGATATTTTCAGGGATGCCAACTGCACCCCTTTCTTCACAAGTTTAATAAATTGGTAGCTAATTAAATAATAAAACTTGTATATTAAAGATATTCAAGGCAACTTTTTAAAACAGTCACCACAAGACAGCTGCACTTGAACTGAAGTTGCAGACTGAGTACTTCTCCTCGAGGCGGACTCCTCACTCCTGTATATCTTTATTTTTATTTTCTGGCATTTGACTTCTTCGGAATTTATGTAGTCGCTGAGGCCTATTAAAAATAGCGGTTGGTTAAGATGCTTTTCGCTTATTATAGAGGAACGAGATATTTTAACTACTACGATATTTAAACAATTTAAATAATACTAGGAGGCCTCGCCCCCTGATCGCTGGTGCTCGCCAACCCCCGGAACTGCTTTCGCAGTTCATTTCGGATTGCTTTGCAATCCGATGCTCGTTTTGCTCGCTCATTGGATACGCTCTTAACGTCTAGCTTTTGTATACTTCTTTGAACACTGAAGTTCCGAAAACTTTTCACTGTAGAAAATTCTAAACCTGTGCATTTCAATATTAATTTGAAATTGCAAACAGTTCACATATTTTTCTTAATCACACTATTCTAAATTTCAGTTGTTGAGAAAAGTAACTGTTGTAAGTTTTGTTTTAAAGTTTTTCCCACCAGAGGGCTAAAACCATGTGTTGTAAAACAATATGAAATAGTACTGAACGCCGGATGTAAAGCATCGGCTTCGATGAAGATAATTTTGTGAGAATTTTTTTGATAATTCGGTGAGAAAATTCACCCGATTAGCCGTATGATGCTCACTACGTGCTCTTTCGCTGCGCGCCGAAGCCTATCAATTAAAACGTATTAGCGTTTTATCTAATATAGATTAGCCATATGATGATCACTACGTGCTCTTGCGCGAGGAAAGTCTATCAATTAAAAATGAAAACTGTTGCCAACGCGAGAAAAGAATATCATCGGTTTTATTGATACATACGTATTAGCGTTTTATATAATACTAGGAGGCTCCGCCCCCTGCTCGCTAACGCTCGCCAACCCCCGAGAATTGCTACGCAATCCTATGTGGTTCACGCCGTGAACCATGGCTCGCTGCGCTCGCTCGCCAATGAACACAATGTTCTAGCACAAAGACATAATATATTATCATCAAAGACANTTCTAAATTTCAGTTGTTGAGAAAAGTAACTGTTGTAAGTTTTGTTTTAAAGTCGTTCCCACCAGAGGGATAAAACCATGTGTTGTAAAACAATATGAAATAGTACTGAAAGCCGGATGTAAAGCATCGGCTTCGATGAAGATAATTTTGTGAGAATTGTTTTGATAACTCGGTGAGAATTCACCCGATTAGACATATGATATGCTCACTACGTGCTCTTGCGCGCCGAAGCCTATCAATTAAATCTTATTAGCGTTTTATATAATATAGATCAACCATATGATGCACACTACGTGCTCTTACGCGCCGAAGCCCATCAATTAAAAATGAAAACTGTTGCCAACGCGGGAAAAGAAATATCATCGGTTTTATTGATACATACGTATTAGCGTTTTATATAATATAGATTGTGATTATTTATCAATCTTCTTTAAAACTACATCTTTATTCTTTCACAGTTCCAGTGATGAAATATCCGGCTAAAGTTCCGCTCACTACGGTCAAATCTTCGGAAGAAGTGACCGGGGTCCGCGGTTGCCAACGCGAGAAAAGAAATGTCATCGGTTTTATTGATACATACGTATTAGCGTTTTATATAATATAGATAGATAGATTATTTTGCTTAAAGATTTCATCCTCTGTTGTTTTTAAAATGAAGTTTAAAATGAAGTTAAAATTAAATATTTTTTTAACTTTCAAATAAATTAAAACTTTTATTTTTTAGTTTAAATAATTGATCACTACTTTTCAGTTTTTTTTATAGGTAGTTGCGACCACTGCAAGGAAGTCAACAATTTTTTTTTGTAAAAATCCGTCGAAGAAATTTTTGATAAAGAAAATAAAGAAAAAAAAATTAAAATATAAATATTTAACATTTTTGTAATATTTCATATTTAATTACTTAACTTCTTTTATTATATCAATAATTAAAATATTTAATATTATATAGATTTAAAGTATTAAGTAAAGAAAATCCTGTAAATTCATAAATAAAATTTAAAAAAAATCTATTTCAAAATAAGTAAAGACAAGCAAAGTTTGTATATTTAATTGTTTCGAAGCATTCTGTTATTTTTATTTATTTGTTTGCTTGTTATTTGTTTCAATATATTTTTATTTCCTTCTTTTAATTTTCAACTTAATGTATCCTATTTTTTTAAAAAATAAATGCTTAAGAACTTCCTTGTACAGTTCTAGATTTGGGCATGTTTTGAAAAGTTTGTAAAGTTCTATAATTATGTGTTAATGTTGAGTGTACTATACATTAAACGTTAGTTCAGCGAAAACTTTTGAAACTATTTTATGTAGTTCCTGTATTATAAACATATGCAAATGGTGATGGAGAATTCTAGAATTATGCATAAAATGTGAATATCGTGCGTGTCAAAAGAGATTATGCAGTAGCAATCATTTTTAGTGATCATGGATCATTTTAAGAATGCGAATGTTTTACGCCTTTTGTTACCCAAAACATTTCCAGAAGTAAAATTTTATTTAAGTAAACCTGAAATATCTGACAAAAAATAATAATTAAAAATAAAAAAAATTAGCGAAATCGACCAAATAGTTCTTAAAAAATCGCATTTTAAATAAACTCCATTTTAAAATTAAACAGCTTAGAAGCTATTAATTCAATTAAGTTAAAATTTTGTATTTTGGTATTTAAAATTATCTACTTTAAGATGCGTAAATTTGTGTGCCGAACTGTTTGAACTTTTTCGACTCTAATTAAATAAATTAAAATAAATTTAAAACAATCTTATTAAATTAAGTAATAAAAAATAATAAACAATCATTTTTACATGAAATAAATTCTTATAAATAATTGTGTGGAAATTTTTTTCGATTCATTTCAAAAGTTTCAGAATTATAGTGTAATGCTCAAAAAATAAAACCAGCATTAAGAGTCCAAACATTTTATTACTCCAATGAACTAACTATTGGGACTACATTTTCCAGATTGCCCACACCTCACCCATATTTTGAGAGTCAACAATCCAACTTTGACCAAAAAAAGGTGTGTAAATTCGGATTCGTTTCATAATACAAAAATACGTTTTTGTATCTGATTTCGTAACTTAAAATATAGTCTTCACTACTGAACAATCCCCTTTATAAAAACAAATTGATTTTTTTTTCTTTTGTTGTATGCCTGTTTAAGGAAATAGGGGTGCGTTGTTCCTGTTTTTCAGTGGCGCCATCTATGGCCAGTGGCGCCATCTATGGCTTCTGCCACGCCATTCACACAACCACAACCCGTTTATAGGGCTGGTCACATTCAGACACAAAGGAGAAAGGACATAGAACACAGAGAGAGAGAAATAAACATCCATGCCTTGCCCGGGATTCGAACCCAAGACCTTTCTGATGCAAGTACAGTTCCCTGCCCCCTACACAGGCTGGTCGGCAACAAATTGATTAAGTCTAGTAAATAAAAATCCAATAATAAGATCAAACGTTAATCAAATTATTCACTTTTTAAATTTGTGCACGTATAACAGAACTCATGCATTTTTATATATCTGACATAAAATTTGTATTATCGATTGAAATTTTTTAATACAATATATATATACAGTCGAACCCCGCTATAGTGAACCTGGGATATAGTGAACACTCGGATGTAGTGAACTTTTTTAGTGGTCCCGTCCGTATTCCTATTTAAATAATGTTATTTTTAACGCTTATAGTGAACAGCTTATAGCTTGGTAACTCGGTTATAGTGGACTCTAATTTCATTTCTTTAAATATCTTTTTAGTCCTCCATCTTTAAACTTGTAGGTGTTGGGACTGAAAATGAATGCATTCCCATAAAATGTGTCATATTTCACTCCTTTATGCATATCACTTTTAACTATACTGTAATAAATGTCAAACAGATCATTTATCTTATGCTCCCAACAAATAGAGTTTCTGTNATTTCGTAACTTAAAATATAGTCTTCACTACTGAACAATCCCCTTTATAAAAACAAATTGATTTTTTTTTCTTTTGTTGTATGCCTGTTTAAGGAAATAGGGGTGCGTTGTTCCTGTTTTTCAGTGGCGCCATCTATGGCCAGTGGCGCCATCTATGGCTTCTGCCACGCCATTCACACAACCACAACCCGTTTATAGGGCTGGTCACATTCAGACACAAAGGAGAAAGGACATAGAACACAGAGAGAGAGAAATAAACATCCATGCCTTGCCCGGGATTCGAACCCAAGACCTTTCTGATGCAAGTACAGTTCCCTGCCCCCTACACAGGCTGGTCGGCAACAAATTGATTAAGTCTAGTAAATAAAAATCCAATAATAAGATCAAACGTTAATCAAATTATTCACTTTTTAAATTTGTGCACGTATAACAGAACTCATGCATTTTTATATATCTGACATAAAATTTGTATTATCGATTGAAATTTTTTAATACAATATATATATATATGTTTTTTTAAAGTAGTACACAACAAAATTACTTTCAGAGATTCTTATAAAATATTCTCGTTGGCGATGGTCTGAGTACAATGCTATTATATCCGATCTTTCTTTAATAATATTTTGAAAAGTATTAGAGAACAAAAGCGGTTTGAGCACCAAAACAATTTTTTTGTCCCTCTAAATGTCTATGCATCAGGAGTTTTTATGTCCTAGTCATAAATCATATTTTTTCCTCCATAAATCTTGACTCGAGTCTACGGTTCTCTGTAAGACGTACAGATGGGAAGAGTTTGATAATAAATAAACATTGCTCTTCTTTTATTCATTTAGAAAATCTTATGGCTTTTATTAGGAAAAGAAGGTACCAAAATAAAAGCTCTAACAAATTAATATTAACAACTGGAATAAATAACTAGAATGATCCTATTTAAATATGTGTCGAAAGTCATAGATAGTCATTGCTCCGGATTCCATGAAATATTTTAATAAACGGTAGAAAACTATAAATCAAAATTCGCAGTTTTTTGGTTAACTTTGCCAACTTTGAAAAAATTCAATAAGTCACTACTGCATTCCTGTCAACTTTTACGCATTTGGCGTAAAACTTTATTTCTGTATTTAAAGTGGTAATAAAATGTATGCTTTCTATATATTCCTTGCATTTATAAACTTAATTTATAATCTTTTTGATCCACCACTATTTTTAAAAAAAAATTAAGTATATAAATTAATATGTAAAATCTAAATTGAAGACCTATCGTATCCGATCAAGTTTCGTCCCGTAAATTTTGTAAATACTTATATATAATTTTGCGCATATATTATCATGCATTTTTCCTTTTCTCTGAGGCTACTGTGCACCTCTTTTCTCTCTTAAATTTGGTTGTTTAATCCCGCTACTTTATTTTAATTTTCTCTCAGTAAATGTTACTGAACCCGAACTTACACCTTTCAGTTGCTATTCGGTGATTTATTATTTATTCCCACTCAGATGAATTAGTTAGAGCCCCTAGCGGGGCTGATGCTAAGATAACCACCACATATGAGAGGTTGAAAACTGCCTAAACTTGTTCAAAATACTATTTTTCTACATGTTCAAAATTTTTGTGTTTATAATTGCAATCTATATTCCATTTGTCTACCACTGGCGAAAGTCATCCTTGAAAGGGTTAAAAGTTGACAGGTATGCAACTGTAACAAAGTGCACATTTGCCGACTTTCATTGTTTCCGAGAATGGATTTTCCAAGTGGTAATAAAATAAATATCGAAAAACAATCTCAGAGCAGCCTGCTTGCTCCGCTTTGTAAAAACATATCTTCCAATGGTATCGAAATTTAAATTATATTTAATTTAATATTTTTCCACCACTGCCTATCAAAAGTTCAAAGTATCATATGAAATGCAACTTTATTGCACGGGGACGCTTTTAACCCGTTTTGTCCCGAATTTATGTATTGAAATGATACAAAAAGTGGTTTTATGGAAAAAGTGGTAAAATATATTATCGAAATTAATTGATTTTTCTACAGTTAGAGCATTCAAGAAGTCTTTGATAGATCATAAAGTACTTGCTCCTTATAATTCTATATCTAATCAGAAATAACTAAATCATTGTGGTACCTGAGAATCTTTTAATTCACCCGGATAAATGAAAATACTGGAAAAAGTTTCCCACCACAATGAATGTCTTTGAAAAAAGAAACTGTCCTAAATATATGACGCTGGGCTTTAACCGGTTAAAGAGTGACCGTAAATATACTTCTACTACAAGTTTTGCCATTTCATTTACTACCACTTTATTAATATTTTTACAGTCAACGGGGTAAACGGAACGGGCCAGAAATCTTAATCAAAAATACATTTACATACCTGCCAACTTTCAATCTTTCCGAGAATGGATTTTCAGAGTGGTTGTAAAACAATAAACGAAAAACAATCTGACTCAAAAATATATTTATATTTTGATCCCGTTGAAATTCGCCAGTGCAAGGATTATTATTCATATACTTATTGTAATTATTTATATGAAGTGGTGATCAAACTCATTTATAATTATCATTATAATTCAATTGGAATAAGCTGAGTATTGCTACCACTTTAAATATAAAAATAAAATCTTCCGGAAAATTTGACAGGTATGCATTTACATTTAGACGAGATTAAAATGCAGAGATGCCAACTGCTCCGGATACGCCAAAATAATAAAAAAACGGTAAGTAGCTACAAAGTAAATGTTGCATGTATTTGACTATTTTTGCTTTCTTTTCAAAGGTATAGCAATACTTAAGTATTATGTAGTGGTGAATCATATAAGCCTACGAATTATTTAGAAATAGTGGTGGATAAAAATCTACTAAATTGAATTTATTAAACCAAGAATCACAATTGATAAACTACCACTTTAAAATATATATTTACTGTCCGGATCAGACTGGCATCTCTGAAAATGTGCAGGCAACCTAGAATTGATCATGCTTTTATATCTTAGCTGCAATTATTTATATGCAGTGATGGTTAAACTCATTTATAATTATTATATTATGGAATAAGATTTGCTACCACTTTAAATATGAAAACAAAGTTTTTATAATATAAAGATAAACTGGAAATCGTAGACTGAGAGACCACCTCTAGGATATATTTATCCGCTGTCCGGAGCAAGTTCGCAGCTCTGGATAGATTAAAAATAAATAAAGCCTTTATTTTTCTCTTACATATGTTAAAGATTTTATACCTGCCAACTCTTCCGGATTTTCCCAAAGATTTTATTTTCACATTTAAAGTGGTAGTAAATATATACTATTTTTTCTTTTATAAACTTAATTTTTTAAATGATTTTGATCACCACTATTCTTACAAAAATGAAGCACATATATTAATATGCGTTACTATCATGGTTGTCAACTTAAGTTTTCTCAAATACAACGTATTTTTTTTGCTTAAAATTGAAGTTTTAATTTCATTTTAATACCACTGGGAAAAATGGAAGGGATTAAAAGTTGGCAGGTATGAGGTTCCCAAATGGTGTTCCGCTAGAAGTTAAAGGGAATCTACGAATTAGGAGTTCTTTTTTTAACCAGTAATAGTTTTGAAATTTTTAATTACTTTTGAATCTAATCAATAATCCATTATCTATTTGATATTTCGGTTGCCTTTATGAAATTAATAAAAGTAAAATTCCAATGAAAGCAAAAAAACGATTTTTTTTTCAGAAATAAATAATTTTAGAAAAACAATAGATTGATTTAATTTAGTTAAAGGACAAGACTTTATAACAAAAATTGCCTTAGTATTTCTTATCAGGCTTTCCAAATAAAATATCGAAATTCATAATAAATATAGAACCTTAACAACCATTTTCAACATTTACAGCATTTCTTTTTGGTTTTCCTTTTAAAAAATCCATAATTTTTACTTAATTTATTCTTTTTCAACCTATGTATATACACGGAAAACAAATTCATTACTAGAATAGATAAAGCTCCAAGACAACAAAGTTAACAGTGAGATATAAAATATAAATTAAGCTTACTAAAAATAAGGATAAGACAATTAAAAATGAAATGATGGGGGAAAAAAGTCGATCAACTTATTTTTTTTTTCTATTTTGCATTTTTATAACCGTCATTAAACAACCGATCCAATTTTATGGGTTTACAACAGCTAATGTTCAACTGCGTAGCTTTGTAATTTTGATGCCAATCAAGGGAACTCGTGGAACAATTATTAGGAGAAATTTGCCTTCGTGGAGGACTTTTTGGTGGAACTAACAAGCATTTGCGTTATATGAAGAGGAAAACCATAAAATCTTTTACGGTTAGCCTGACGAAAAGAGGACAGATGCTCTGCTAGCCAACCCCAAACCTAGCTGCGTATGTACCGTTAAAAAAAGAAAATTATGTCACAATGAAATTAATTTCGCTGTCCTTTTCCTTGCTGGATTTCCAGAGAATACAAAAGGTAAACTAAATTTTTATTCTGAACCTATTCAAATCGAGACAAATTTAAACCGCTCAATCCCTAGCAGTGCTTTTACTTTTAAATGAAGTTTAAACTGAAATGGCAAATAGAATTTTTTAAGAGGAAACTATATACTTATTTCCAGTAAAACATGATTTCTCGCCATCTGAGACGCGATGTTATTCTTTAAAAAAAAAGGTTCCGTAAAGATTTAAGTAGAATAAAATTGCTTTCTAAACTTTACCTGGTTCTTCAGATTTGTGACATGTTTTAGCATGAAATCTTTTTTCAGACTAGTCATAAAAATTTAAAATCTAGCAGAAAAAGATCGAAGACGCAAATCGTTTTAACTGAAATATTATTAACAATAAAAATAAATACATGTGTGTTACAACTGAGCAACTGAATTCCTAAAACTGAAACAATTAAGATCAGTAAAATTTACGATTATTTATAAAATATTTGTCGCCACCTTTCAAAATTTTTTAAGATTATAGCCACCCTTTTTTAGCAATATTGGCAATTTTTTTAGCAAATTTACTATTTTTTGTACCTCGAAATTTTACTTTGATTTAACTTTTATTTTAAAAAAAATTACGTGTGAGAAATTTGTCTTGCATTCTCTCCTAACCCATTTCCCGTTTAGTATTGCGGTTGCGCATATATAAAAAGTAAAAAGTACATAAAAAGTACTTTTTACATATAAATATATGTAAAAAGTACTTTTTTGAAAAATTGGTAAAGAATTAGCGTCTAAGATAAGTAGATAATAACTAATGTTACTACTGTCACATAGGTTTTTTTTAAAAATAACAAATCTTTGGCGAGCTTTTTTATACTGGAAAACGCTCAGATTATGTATCTAAGAAAATGGACACAGCTCAAAATGCTTGTTAAGGGCGCCAATCGAAACGGAATAATAAGAAAATAATGTGTGTATAAGAAAATAGACATAGCTCGAAATGCATGTTTAAGAATATGAGTGTTTCTCGAAATGTGTGTTTTGAAAAATGGACATATTTTAAAATGCGTATTAAGGAAAATAAATTCAGCTCAAAATGCGTGTTTAAGAAAATGGACATATTTCAAAATGCGTATTAAAGAAAATAAGCCCAGCTCAAAATGCGTGTTTAAGAAAATGGACATATTTTAAAATGCGTATTAAGAAAAATAAACACAGCTCGAAATGCGTATTTAGGAAAATGGACATATTTTAAAATTCGTATTAAAAAAAATAAACACAGCTGAAAATGCATGTTTAAGAAAATGGATATAGTTAAAAATTATTAATTCTGAAAATACGCTATTAAAATTCATTAATTATGAAGTTTCTATTTGATGCCTTAAGTATTTTGTATAAACCACTTCTAATTAAAAGGAGTAATTATCTTATCAATACTTACCCGTATGAAGTCAAAAACTTTAGTGAGCATGACTATAACATATGATTCTTGTTCCCAGATCATTCTCCAGAAATCGGAAACAGTGAATTCATTGGGTCCTAATCGAAAATAAATCCAAATGTTAGTGTCTTTTGAATCAATATTTGCATAAATAACAAAATATTTTAACAGAGTTTATTTTATTTCGTATGAGGAACTTCTGAAATTTTTTATAAGTTAATTTTATCAAAAGTTGTTGAATAATATTTCTATAGATAAGATTCTTTTTATTCATGATTTAGAAGGCTTGATTAAATATCAGCATATGTGTTATTTTGATATCTTGTATAATCAGTATTTTTTAGGCTCAAATTATTTAGTTTAATTCTAAATAAATTTAAACCAAGTTATTGAACTTGTAAATAAATGTTAGAGCATACGTCTTTGCTGCACTTCGACTGAAGGAATAAAACTCATACTAGATGAACAGATAAAAAGAATAGCAATAATTTACAGAATTTAGAAAAAACTTAAATAGGCCAAGGCCCATCCCCCTAAAAATGCTGAAGCAATCATTTTGTTACGAGTTCAAATTCAAAAATAAAATTTTTTGAAACATTGGGGAATAAATACTTCGTAATTTCTATTGATTGTCAATTTGACTTTTTTCTGTATAAATAGGTGTAGGCCATACAGATCATAAAAGTAAATAAGGCTGACTGAAAATTGAATAGAAATAGAAAACTGCTCTAATATCTCATTAAAAGTCATCAAATAATCCTAGAACACACACAATGACAATTTTAAAGAAATAAATCAGGAAGCCACCAAATTGATGGAATTGGTAGTCTTAAGTGTAAAAATTCTTAGTTAGCGATAGCAAAATTACAACCGAATTTCAATTGTAAACATGAATTAATTGAACTATTATTTATAACGAATTTAGAAATACGACATATATATATATATATATATAATTGTGTGGNCGCCTTTATATTTTCAAATGACTTAAAATCTTAAATTAGTGAAATAAATGGGGGGGGGGTATATTACAGTGACAGAATATACAGAGTAAATATTAATTGTATACAATCATTACGAAGTAGAAATGGTATTTTTAAATAATAGTAAATGCTTTTATTAATGATGCTTGATACTTGTTTGATCTCAGTATTTGGCTCGAAGGGCCACTAACAGATTCGTCGCAATCTGTAAGACATAAGCTTAATAGACATAGATGAAATAATAAAACATATAATAAAAGTAGAGGGGTTGGAGCAAGCTCCATTTAAAGGAATTAAGATGTTGAGCACAATGAAATAGTACTGATAGTCAAATATAAACATGAGAATTGAATACAATTAAATTGAAGTGAGCAGAAAATTAAATTATTTACAGAATATGTACCTTATTTACATATTATGTACAAGATTCGAATTGAGTTTGTGTAATAAGTGTTGCTCTGCTAGCACAGCGACCCGGCCGTCCTGGTAATTACCGCTCGTGCCGGATTGCTCACTGTGAAAATTAACAGGAGTACAGCTCACCCAGTTCGAACCCTTTCGGCTCGCTGCATCCTGGTGTTATAATTTGTGTATTTTTGAATTGTGCAATAATGATGGTGAAGAATTATTGTTTAAATAAAATAATTAATTAAATAAAAAAAACTGGTAGCAAATTTTCAATAAAATTCTTGCATACTGTTTATCCTTTCAACACCGACAATTTTTTTCAAACATATTTTTCATTATTTGTATTTATTTACGTCAAAATGAGTGAAATATATCATGATTAGCATTTTAATAATTTTTGGTTATGAAATAACGGTGTCCTTTTCTGCGTTAAAGGTAAACTTTTCCAAACAGAACTCCCTTCCAAACAAAAATTTTTTTCAAATTTGCACTTATTTTATAGTTGTTTAGATCAAATAGAAACAGTTATTTATTATTGAAATTTCTTAGTTTTACGAAATCATTCATTGATAAAATTTTGAATATGAATATAAAAAAAAATATGAAAACTATTATTATTTTTTTTAAATGTTAGCACAAACATAATTCTGATAATCTAACAGATTTTAGTAACTATTAGACTGTTTTTTATGATTAAAAATACCAAAATATATTTTTGCTTGTAATTAGAACATCAGAAAAAATCTTATATATATATAATTCTCTTACGTGGCTCCCAAATTTTGGCTGCATTTCTTTCCGCCGGTGGCAACGTTTGCTTTGTTTTGTTTACGTTACTATTTCTCTTACACGACGAATCGACCAATGATTGCCGCTAAAAATGTCACATGCCAAGTCTAGCTGAGGTGGCTCAACATATAGCGCTTTTAAAAAAGGAAACTGAAATAACCAGAGAGCATCAGCTGCGGCAATCTCATACTATTAAGCTAGGCAGAAGTGAGTAGTCTTTGTCGATAGATCTCTATTTTAGTATTTTGTCGAAAGCGCTTTTTTTCACGAATTTATATATTACGAATTTATTTGACGATTTTTGATTTATATCACGAATTATACTATAGCACATTTCTAATAGGTTTAACGAATTACATGTCATTTATTTGAATTCAAATTTATTTTAATGACTTAGTATTTACTAAAAAGATGTAATTTTTTTTTAAAAAAAAAGTTGTTATATGGATTTGAATGATTGTTTTGAATTCTTAGAATTTTGTGCATTTGCAATGTAACTGAGTTAGTAGCGAGCAAAGCGAGCTTGGTTTGCGAAGCAAACCATATAAGATTGCGTAGCAATTATCGGGGGTTGGCGAGCGTTAGCGAGCAGGGGGCGCATCCCACTAGTACATATATAAAAGAGACACCAGCGTCCCATTCGTCAAAGGGTTAAATCTAACTTAACATGAGAATATTTTCTATTTCTTTCATAAGCGGCTCTGGCCCACTCTATAACAAAAAATATTCAGTAAATAAAGAAAAAGTTAAGCTCAGGGGATAAGTATTGCGTTTTTTCGAAACAGAGAAAGAAAAGTAAAAGCACGATCATTTTTTTTATCCAAAAATAAATAAGTCAAGTCAGTATTAACATAAATTTAAACATTGAAACGGCGGCAGAAATTTGTGCGCATGTATGAAAGCAAAATTCTTTCTGGTTTCCAATTACTTTGTTTAAAATTGGTTGAAGGCCAAAAACTAGTTTCAGATGTATCGTAAATAATACCCTTGCGATTTGAAACAATTTATATTTTGTCTGGAAGTATTTACATAACAAAAGGAAACTACTAGCGTTTGATAGTAGAAGCATAAACTAGGATGAATTTAACAGAATAAATATAGAGAATTGTTTTATTTCCAAAATCTAGGTCTGGATAAATAAATTACGCGTCTTTTTCTGATCAAAATAAATGCATGTTTCACGGTTATGAAATATTCACAAATATAAATAATTTTCAACTTACAAAATAAAATTTAAAGATATTCAAAGAATTCAAAATAAATTAAATGCATTTCGGTTGATAAAAGTTGGGTATTTTCAAAATTGAGATTTCTTTTTGCTGTGAAAAGTAGTCTCAAATTAATAATAACGAGCTAATTGATAAATAATGCATGTAACAATAAAAAAAAATTAAAAGAATTAACTGAGAGATTAAAATTAGAATTATGGTGTACAGTGCGCAAAATAAAAAACAGACCACCCTGAATAAATTTTGATCTAATGATCGAATTATGCTAATATATGCTAATTAATTAGTTCAGACGATATTTTTAGTTAGGAAATCAGACACAAAAACGTTCTTTTTCTGAATAAATATACCTTTTTTTCCGTCAGATTTCGAATTATGACTCTCAAAATATAGGGGGCGGCCGGATTTTGGGAAATACAGTCCCTATAGTTTTGTCAGAAAAGCGGTCCTAAGTTTTTTCTTTAATTTTACTTTTTGCATATTTCGCCAAATCTCGATTTTTTTTAAGCGAATTTAAAATGGTTTGCATACAATTCTATAGTTCGTTTATCGTTAAGATAATTCCATGCAAAATATACCATTTAGTATATATTTATTATTTTATTTAATAATAGTCGGAAGACTTTTCAATTGTAAGCTATAAATTTTTACATCATTTTAAAGAATTCAATTTTAGATTTTAAAATACAAAATTTACGCAACATCGGTCGAATAGTTTCTAAGAAACCGAATTTTTAATATATGGCTTTTTGAACATTGTAACATATTTTTCACATTATTTTTTTTTCTCACATGAAGTAGCAGAGATGGCAACTTGCTCCGCACAGCAAATATATATTTTAAAGTGGTAGTTTAGCAATTGTGATTCTTGGTTTAATAAATTCAATTTAGTAGATTTTTATCCACCACTATTTCTAAATAATTCGTAGGCTTATATAATTCACCACTTTGTAGTACATATGTCATGCTATATCTTTTAAAAAGCAAGCAAAAGTAGTCAAATATTTAAAAATTTATTTTGTAGTTATTTACCGTTTTTGTTTTTAATTATTTTGGCGTGTCCGGAGCAGTTGGCATCTCTGAAGTAGTATCTAATTCTTGCTATACCCTTTGTTTTTTTCAAGCAGTGTCTGGTTAAAATACTTTTTGGATCGATTTATAAAAAGTAATTAATTTAGATTATTATCTAAAATTAATTTGACTTTTAAGACCATATCTTTGGTGGGTGAAATTAACAAAATTTTTAGGTGGGAGGTACTTACAAAACGATAGTGCTAGTTAGATTTTATTGGCACAACATAAATTTGCAGCTTGTGTGCTCAATTAAGGCTTATAAACTTTTGTCAAGTAGGAGAACAGATAGCACAATACAAGAATACATCCAAGGTTACGGCGGGATTCGAACCCGCCACCTCCACGCTTAACAGAGTGTTTGGCGGGCGATACCGCTCGGCTAGGGAGGCCTCTAGTTAGATTTTAATTAAATGCTAATACTAATATTCAATAATAGTGGTAGTANACCAGAGATACCAACTTGCTCCGGACAGCAAATATACATTTTAAAGTGGTAGTTTATCAATTGTGATTCTTGGTTTTATAAATTCAATTTAGTAGATTTTTATCCACCACTATTTCTAAATAATTCGTAGGCTTATATAATTCACCACTTTGTAGTACATATGTCATGCATATCTTTTAAAAAGCAAGCAAAAGTAGTCAAATATTTGCAAAATTTACTTTGTAGTTATTTACCGTTTTTGTTTTTAATTATTTTGGCCTGTCCGGAGCAGTTGGCTTCTTTGAAGTAGTATCTAATTCTTGCTATAACATTTGTTTTTTCAAGCAGTGTCTGGTTAAAATATTTTTTGGATCGATTTATAAAAAGTAATTAATTTAGATTATTATCTAAAATTAATTTGACTTTTAAGACCATATCTTTGGTGGGTAAAATTAACAAAATGTTTAGGTGGGAGGTACTTACAAAACGATAGTGCTAGTTAGATTTTATTGGCACTACATAAATTTGCAGCTTGTGTGCTCAATTAAGGCTTATTAACCTTTTTCAAGTAGAAGAACATATAGCACAATACAAGAATACATCCAGGGTTACGGCGGGATTCGAACCCGCCACCTCCACGCTTAACAGAGTGTTTTGCGGGCGATACCGCTCGGCTAGGGAGGCCTCTAGTTAGATTTTAATTAAATGCTAATACTAATATTCAATAATAGTGGTAGTATACTAATTTGAAACTAACTTTAAAATGAGTAAAAATTAGTTTCTCTAAGCTGCTTTTTCAATATTAAAAATTTTCAAGTTGCTCCCTTACAAACACAAAATTAGATTTGAAATTTTATAATGCATTCTAGTTTGCATTGATTATCTTAAATCTTTTACACAGATTTTTAAACTGTGGGTTTTGACCCTATTTAAGGTCACGGGACCTGCAACAAATGTCATCAAAAATTTTAGAAATTTTTGATATTTCTTTAACTTATTACAATAGTATATATAATATATATATCATATGAAAAAAATACTTACCCTGAGCAGCTATAAAAGCGTTTGGTTTCAAAATACTCTAAAAAGAAAAATAAACATTTTGAATAAAGGAACGAAAATTACATAATACAGAAATAGTTACATTTAACAATATCATTCATGCCTTAAAAATATTTCTTAAATAAAAATATTTAGGAAACATTAATCAAATTATCAGTGCCTTCTAGAAATACTGAAAAATAATTATTCAATATATTTAATTACTGATAATACTAATGGATTTCGATATGATTTTAGTTCAGGTTTGCTGGAATTTTTATTAAATTGGAAATTGGAAAATTTAGCTGGAATTGAGTATTGGTAGTTTTACTATTTTTGCTGTTTTATGAAATTTAATGAATGAAAATAAATTTCATTCATTAAATCTATCTAAACAAAATCTATCATGGTTTTCATAAGTAGAAATAATCTTTTACTAATTCGATAGTGTTCTTTGTTCACAAAAGAAGGTAGAAAATCTCTTGTATTCATATTTCCGACGATACTAATATGTATACGAAGTTATTAATTATTAAGAATTATTAATTTAAAATTTGATATAAAGGTTTCTCAAACGTGAGTAATTTAAATACAAAATCCATACTTTGTAGATTGGGAAGGCAACTTACTAATATAAGTTAGATTCTAAATTTAGTGTAATGTCAAATTCTTGATTTCACATTTACTCATTCTACTTTGACATTGCATAATCGCAGCTGTTTCTTGTGATGTAATACGCATTTTGATGTGACAATAAAAGTAAAGGTGAATTATTGAATAATATATAGTGTTGCTAACCAGTTTAGTTTTTATAAACATTGCAAAATATTATTTTGGATCACTTAAAAGTACATACCTGCCAACTTTTACGCATTAGGCGTAAAATTTTATTTTCATATTTAAAGTTGGTTATAAATATATACTATTTTTTCTTTTATAAACTTAATTTTTAAATGATTTCGATCACCACTATTTTTAAAAAAATTAAGCATATATATAAATATGTGTTACTATCATAGTTGTCACTTGTAATTTACAAGTTGTAAATAATGTTTATTTTCTATTCAATTTTTTCAGACTTGTAGTTATCTGTACATAAATATTTTTAATCTCATTTTTACTGTTATTCAACTGTTCATATCCTTAATTTTAAATGTAATTTTCATGATTTGAGCTGCCCACGCAGATAATTCAAGCCGCCAACTGCCTTGAACTCCTCCTTTTATCTTTCTTCAAAGCCATTAATACCAATCGCTCTAGAGCACAACTTCAGATGAAAAGGTCAGGTGCCCGCTAACGCGGGCAGGCACCTTAACAAACCCAGATCGTCATAGTTGTCAGACTAAGCTTTTTCAAATACAACGCATTTTTATGCTTAAAATTGAAATTGAAATTCCATTCTAATACCACTGGGAAAAATTATAACGGAAGGGATTAAAAGTTGGCAGGTATGAAAGTATGTATGACCTCTCGAGATCTGATAAGGGGTAAGCCATACCTGCCAACTCTTCCGGATTTTCCGGAAGATTTTGTTTTCATATTTAAAAAGGTAGTAAATATATACTATTTTTTCTTTTATAAACTTAATTTTTAAAGGATTTTGATCACCACTATTCTTACAAAAATTAAGCACATATATTAATATGCGTTACTATCATGGTTGTCTCGAGAACAAGTCTTAGTGAGCATCACTACTCCACCATGCCGACTACCCAGCCCAGTCACTATCTTTTACATCTACTTCAGACTTTAATATTACCTAAACTCCAATGCCATTAGTCTCAGTCGCCCTAGGGCATAACACAGATCAGAGGTCTAGTGCCCGCTTGCGCGGGCAGGTACCTTACCAAATTACATGATCTAGCTAGCATAGTTGTCAACTTAAGTTTGCTCATATACAACGTATTTGTTTGCTTAAAATTGAAGTTTTAATTCCATTTTAATACCCCTAGGAAAAATGATAATGGAAGGGATTAAAAGTTGGCAGGTATGGGGTAAGCTAATCCCTATAACTTAAGTGTAGAGAGCTACCCGGCACGAGTGGTAATTACCAGAACTGCGGGGTCTCTACTTTAACAGAGCCACACTTACTTACACACATCCTCACATTCCTTTAACTGGCCCCCCTTTTGTATGTATTTTCAAACTCTAAATACTTTAAATATTCATTAGTGTTTATTTTCCCATTGTACTTTACTTTTACCTTTTTTCATATACATTTTTATTACTTGTAACTTTGTTATTGCCTAATAATGGCAAAGTGCCATTTTTCTTCTCTCAAGAACTCCATTTTGCTCCCCAAACTTTAATTTTGTCATGCATGCTTCTTAGTTTAATTTCAGGATGAATGGGAAAAGGGTCGTTAGGCCTCAGACGCCCAGTTCCACTACAACGAACGGACGAAAAGTATGCATGCTGTTGATATGTTTAAGTTAAACAAAAATGTCTTGTTCGTCAAAAATAAGATTTAAGTACAAATTAGTTTAGCAACCAAGTTTTAGCTTTTAGAAAAAAAGTTAACGTGAGCTCTGTTTGTCTGAGATTAACTCAGCAGAAAGGACGAATTTTCAAACCCTTTTCTTTTCTAACTCGTTTAAAAGAGAAATAAATTATCCATGATTACCACAACTTTTATAAATTAGTGTGAGAAAATTTCATACGGCTGTAATTTTTTTAACCGTTTACTTGCCGGGCTCTTATTTTACACTAATGAGAAAAGTGGTAGCAGGTCTGAATATAAATTGAAAAAAAATTTCTTCATTTAACTATTAATTTTGTTAAAAACTGCAACAAATGTTCATAATACATATAATTTTATATAATTAATAGATTTTAACTCATAGGAATATATATAGCCGACCGGCCTGTGTAGGGATTAGGGAACTGCCCTTGCATCAGAAAGATTCTGAGTTCGAATCCCGGGCAAGGCATGGATATTCCTTCCTTCTCTGTACTATCTGTCCTTACTGAGGGAGCAACGTTGGCCCACCTAATATGGTGCCCTTGAAAGAGTGGCCAACAAATCTGCCCTTCAGATACCTGCATGACCTAGGTCATTCTCCAGGTGGGCATTGGAAAAAAAAAACTCATAGGAATATTTAAGTTTTTCTGTGCGAAAAATGAAAAATTAAAGTTACCAGTCTTTGAAATATTGAAAAAGTGGCACGTTCCAAAAATTTGTATTTAACACGTTGAATGCCATGGGGGTCACTGGTGGCCAGCGATGCCAAGATTATTAGAAACACATAATTCGAGTAAATTTTTTATTTTTTTAAAATTATTATAGTTATAAAAATGGTTTGAAGAAATTAATGCAATATAGAATGCACAAAAATAGTTTTATTTATGTACAAAGAGATGTCAACTTGCTCTGGACAGCGAATAAATATTTTCAAGTGGTAGTTTATTAATTGTGATTCTTGGTTTAATAAATTCAATTTAGTAGATTTTTATCCAACACTATTTCTAAACAATTCGTAGGCTTATATAATTCACCACTTTTTTTCTGGTAAGTCATGTTATACCTTTTCAAAAACTAGCAAAATCTGACTAATATAGTTAGCAAATATAGTTTGTAGTTATGTAAAATTCGCGTGGCATTCAACGTGTTAAACGATAAAATGAAGTCCAAAGTTAAGAAAAATTATTTATCAGTTTAGTTTTATCAGGTAAGGAACAGTCTTACATAAATGATATAATTGCATATAAATCATTGTAAAGAAGTGCATAATACTTTTCTGCCCAAAAACAAGCTACAAACGAAATCGTTCTACAAAAAGTTTTGGTATCTTTTTGGGTTTGTAAAAGCTCAAGCTAAGGAGCCCAGAAGAACGAAATGCCATCCTCAATCGACTTTCGTTTTAAATATTACAACTGCATAAAATTTTATTTTAGAACATAATTAATTCATCGATTTATTAAAAACTATACCTCTTTTTATAAATCATAAGTGAAACATAATTCTTAAACCGCACAATTCGCTATGACGCAAACACTTTCATCATCTCTTTACAAATTGATAGGGAAGAGCAAAAAAAAAAAAAAAATATCTATTTCGTTTATAAGAATTTGATGAATTGAGCCATCTCCCAACAATGTCAATCCTTTTGCTCCGAAGTTTTATTATTGAATTTTCCGTACCATCCATTAAATTTCTTTCAACTTCTATTAGCCTAAGTGGGGGAAAAAAGGTTGTCGACTGCTGCACAGCAGTCCCGAAACGTCGCGATCAATGATTGGGGAACATTCCATTAAGAAAATACGTGCTTCGAAATCAGAGACATGTCCGAGGATTACATTCGATGGATAGTATTATCACTAATTTCGGACAAGAGGGATTTATGTCAGGTGTAATATGTTGTTAGTTATGCTGTCGGTGTTAAAGAAGCAACTAGAATTCAGAAAGCGTCCACCGGTCCTGAGGGATGTTAGTAATCTTTCTACGTTAATTTGATTTCAGCTGCCTTGATTTGACATCCATTTTGTTAAGATGTAATAATACTTTCTTACTATCTTTAATCACTCTGGGCGAGTTAATATTTTCCACGGTGTATAAAACTTTGTATTACATAATATATTTTTATTTGGTAATGGCATTGCGTTGTCAAATATTTGGAGGAATACATTTTATCAAGATGTAATAATTCTTTCTTAAAATATTCAATCAATAAGAAGAATTAATATTTTCCACGGTGTATTAAACTTCGCGTTACTCAATCTATCTTATTATATAAAACGCTAATACGTACGTATGTATGAATCAATAAAACCGATGATATTTCTTTTCTCGCGCTGGCAACAGTTTTCATTTTTAACTGATTGTGACATAAAAGACCAACTAAATAGTGAGCA
>NC_092212.1:23986234-23997603 GCF_043381705.1 Parasteatoda tepidariorum
GTTGATATCTCGTACCTGAATTCTCACCGAATTATCAAAAAAATTCTCACAAAATTATCTTCATCGAAGCCGATGCTTTACATCCGGTGTTCAGTACTATTTCATATTGTTTTACAACACATGGTTATAGCCTTCTGGTGGGAAAGACTTTAAAACAAAACTTACAACAGTTACTTTTCTCAGCAACTGAAATTTAGAATAGTGTGATTAAGAAAAATATGTGAACTGTTTACAATTTCAAATTAATACTGAAATGCACAGGTTTATAATTTTCCACAGTGAAAAGTGGTCGGAACTTCGGTGTTCAAAAAAGTATACAAAAGCTAGACGTTAAGAACGTATCTAATGAGCGAGCAAAGCGAGCATCGGATTGCGAAGCAATCCGAAATGTACTGTGAAAGTATTTCCGGGGGTTGGCGAGCGCCAGCGAGCAGGGGGCGAAGCCTCCTAGTATGTTTGTATTTGCAATGGCGAGGCAATGTGAAATGCTTGAAGAAATGAAGAATGCTTCTTTACCATCTTCAATCAATCTGACAAATCAATTTTTTTCTCGATCTATTAAACATTGAGTTACACAATTTGTATTTGCATTGTCATGGTAGCCCGAAATATTTTAAGCAATACATTTTATTAAAATGTAACAGTACTTCTTTAGGATTTTCAATTACTCAGACATATTTTTATGTGGTGTATTTAACTTTGAAGCGTTATACACTATATTTATATTTGAAATGGCATTATAATGTCGAAGATTTGAAGGGATACATTTCGTCAAGTTGTAATATCAATTCCTTACTGTTATGTAAAAAAAAATTAAATATTCACTTTTTGCTTGATTATTAAATTAACTCATTGAAATGCATTTATTTAAAAAACATTTTTGGGCATCTATATTATATTTGTCTACATTATTTTGCAGCGCATCTATATTATTTTGATAATATATCTATATATATTATCTATATTGCACTATATTATTTTGGGTATTTTTTAATCAATGAAATTACCTGAAAATTATCACTTTTTATGCTGTAAAAATCTCTTTTGACTTTTCGCCATATACCCATATAGGATTAATAGAAGCAATTAAACTCAATTATTTTTTTTTAATTAACAGATAATTTTAATCCATTTCTTATCGAGTAATCTTTATTACTGTGAAAAATGCTTCTATGAAATAAGTGCTTAGCGACACTAGTGTTTAAAAAATGTGAACAGTTTTACTGTTAAAAAATCGAGATCGTATGATTTTAGAAGAAATTAGTCAAGTTTAAATTATGGTTGGCTCAAATTTCATATTATTTCAAATCAAATTCAAGAAATTTAATAACTGTGGTACCAGTTTTATTCCCTTGAATATAAAAATGGAAACGTTTCTGAAATGGGAACTTTGACGCCTAATGGAAAATTAACACGCATTAATTAATACAAGTTACATAAAGAATCATTAAATTAACAAATTAATCGTTAATGAACGTAAATAACGTAATTTACACACAATTATAATCAGGCAACTCAGCAGCTGCTGCGATCTTAGGCAGTACATTAGTGCTTATCAAAGTTAGCGATGCCAACTTGCTCCGAACAGCAAATATATATTTCAAAATGATAGTTTATCAAGGGTGATTCTTGGTTTAATAAATTCGATTTAGCAGATTTTTTTCCACCACTATTTCTATATAATTTGTAGACTTATATAATTCACCACTTTATTATACTTATGTCATGCTATAAGTTTTAAAAAGCAAGCAAAAATACTCAAATCGGGTATGAAAATTTGATTACAGCTACAGGATGCGATGACATATCTCGATGACATCTCTCTACCGATGTTGTTTTTGATGCTCTGATGTGACGTGGAAGAACAATTTATGCTTTTAGGAGGTCGTAGAACTTTCGGATTTTCATTGGTGTCTTTTGAGTGAGTAATACCTATTTCATACTCTTGCAATCATGTATGTTTTTCTAATTCTGAATTAACTTAAGAGTATAAGTAGATGCAAGTTAAGTTAAATGATTCTGCCCGATATAGTAGCTTTCAATTTACGTTAACATCACTGCTGAAATTAATATTTGCAATCACGCAACAATGGCTACGTATCACCACCACGGACGTGGCGGAAAGCGGCTGACCGAAAGACCTGCACGTGGCTCAACGTCGGATGAGGAATGCTCGGATTTTGAAACCAAAATGGCTAAAGAGTTAGCAGACATGGAAAGAAGAATTAAAGAAGATGAAAGGAAAAATAAAGAACTACTTGAGAAACTAAATCAATTGGAGCAGTTTCTCATGCCTGTGCCAAATAGGCCCGAAATACCGACAACACCAATTGATGTCATTGATATGGAAACTTATGAAGGCGGCCAACTTTTGGAGCAGACGGGGAATGAGTCAACCAGAGATTCAGAAAGCTCAACCAAAAATATTGCAGAACCCCCTTTGAAGAAGAAGAAAAAGAAAAATAATGTCAAAAAAGCTGAAGCAAATCTAATCATGACCACGAATAGTAAACTTTTTTCACCGATAGATACCGCCACCTCCTTACAACCATCTGAATCTATATCTGATACTGACGTAGCCCCACCCAAGGAGGATTCCAGTTCAACTGTAGATCCACCCACAACTCCAGCAAAAGTTCAACCAATTAAGCATATAAAAGTTCTTATTCGTGGTCTTCCAGTTGGATTCTATACTGATCATATCTCCCAGGAACTGGCAAAGTCAGACATCATAACGCAAAAGATAATTCAGTTTAAGAGAAAAGTGGGCGGGACCTACAGGCTCCTCCCACTTTTTCTCACAATTCTCACAGAAACAGATGTTAATCGACAAATTTTCTCTATCACCAATATACAAAGTATCCCGGTCAGTATTGAAAGGTTCCGAGGCGGGCAAAATCCAATCCAGTGTTACAACTGCCAAGAATTTGGCCACAGTCAAAGATCATGTAATTCACCATCAAGATGTGTAAAGTGCGCCGCCAAACACCGATCATACGAGTGCCAAAAAGATAAAAATACACAACCTAAGTGCAGCAATTGCGGAGACTCTCATACAGCCAACTACACGGGGTGCAGAGCCCGTCCCCGCAGGAGGGGAACACGTGCCATACCACCACCAACAACAGGACTTGCTCAAAGGTTGGTTACAATAATTAAAGAATTGCAAGAACTTTTAAAAAATCAAGAAGTGCTTCAACTGCTTCAGAGGATTATGGGGGAAGCCACTCTTGCACAGTAACATCTTTTTTTTTATTTGATTTGAACTTTTATTTGAACTCTTATTATTATTCAGAACTCTAATTTTCCATACAGATTATAAATAAATACTGCATACTGCCCTTTCAAATTAAAGTTGAGCATACTAGATGGCGCCACTAAGGCTTGTCGAAAATTTATGTTAAATCTTCACGTTCTTGAATCACGACTTTTGTATATACATAATCATCATTTATTAATTCTCATATTCAATTTTCTGTACATATTTATGGCAATTAATGTAAATATCTTTGTTCAAGTTGTAATTTTTTCAAATCAACGTTATATTTTCTGTACATATTTTCATGGCAATTACTGTAAATATCTCAGTTCAAGTTTGTATTTTCTCTAATCATGGTAATATTATTGTAAAGCTACCACAACGACTGCTTATATTCAAAATGTTTTTACCTCATTGTTGTAGTTTCACGATGAATGGGATAGGGGCCGCTGCGCGGCCCAGGTGCCCAGTTGTTTTTAAATAAAGTAAGTAAGTAAAAATACTCAAATCTTTGCAAAATTTACCTTGGAGTTATTTACCGTTTTTTTAAAATTATTTTGGCGTGTCCGGAGCAGTTGGCATCTCTGCAAAGTGAACAAATTTAGTGTTAAATAATCGAGATCGTATGATTTTAGAAGAAAATAGTGAAGTTTATATTATGGTGGACACAAATTTCATATTATTTCAAATCAAATTCAGGATCCTTAACAACTGAGGTACCAATTTTATCTCTTTTAATATAAAAGTAGAAATGTTCCTGAAAATACAACTTTGACGCCTAATGGAATACTTAACATGCATTAATTAATACAAGTTACATAAAAAAATCTTTAAATTAACAAATTAATCGTTAACGAACGTAAATAACTTCATTTACACACAATTATAATCAGGCAACTCATCAGCTGCCGCGATCTTAGGCAGTACATTCTAAGTGAAGCAACATACTTCAGCTCTTTGTCGTTTTAGGAATTCATTAAACTTAAACTGTATTAAATATCTGGGCACCTAAAGCCGCTGGCGTCCCTTTTCCAATTCATCTTGAGCTTGATCTGTTTAGTGCTTCGATGAGGTTGTGGAATGCAAATGAAGCAAAGGAGTATTCATATGGATCATTTAAGAATTCATAGTGGTTCATTAAAGTTTAAAATCAATTTATTTTACATTGCTGGTGGTTTGTAGCATTTGGGGAAATTGTGTTGCCAGACTAACTACACAGCACTGGAAAGGGTTAAGACAGCCTAACAAAATGAATAATAACTATGTTGCCAATATTTAGAGAAATAACGCAGTCTATGTTGCCACAAACGAGAAATATACATTCAAGTTTGCCAGATTTCTATGCCTTTTGAACCATTTACTCTCGTGGTACAGGAATGCTAACTGCTCTGCTTTCGGCAGAAGTTTTAACAAATTGGTAGCGTGTTAAAGGGTAAACATTGCCCGCTTTCTGCAAAAGTTTTAACAAATTGGTAGCGTGTTAAGGGGTGAAATTTACAGAATGCAGATAATTACGCTTACAATTTAAAAGTGTCCCCTCATGATATCTGCAATAAAGTTGCATTTGATATGATACCTTGAATGTTTGATAGGTGGTGATAGAAAATTTATTTAAAATGAAAAATGCAAAACTAAAAATAACTTAAATTCGTTACCATTAGAAAATATATTTTTTCACAAAGCGGAGTAGGTTGGCATCTCTGGTGGTGGTTAATTTTATATTTACATGTATGATTCTTTGTTCTGTAACTTTGATGTGAAGTTACTTTCCGCATCACTTCTAGAAATTAATTCAAAAGTGCATATGAAACACCACTTTATTCGAAGTCTCTCGTGGTGAATCTTTTGAAATGTTGGCAAAATTACCAAATATTCTGTAAAACTTGAGTTTTTAACTGTCCACCACTCTATAAATGATTTTTCAAAAAAACATAGTAGTTCGCATAGCCCTGTATTTTATTATGAAATTACGCAATTGCAATATATTTTTTAAGCAAAAGTGACAGTCATTTTACAAACTATTTGCATAACGATTTTAGATAAGGTGGGATAAAAATTGTGACTCTCTTATTTTCGATAATAAAACAAACCACTAAAACTGTAAACAATTTTATCTACTAATTTGCATGGGTTTTATTCATCCACTTTAGCGTGGAGGTAGCGGGTTCAAATCCCTCTGTTACCCTGAATGCATCATCGTGCTGTCCTTCTTTTGGCAAAGGTTTATGAAACTAAATTGAGCCCACAAGACTGCAAATGTAGTATGTAATTCCAATAATTCATCCGCTTTTCAGGATCTCTTTAGCCATAACCTCCTATAACGAAAAGCCTCCACATGATTTTTATTATAAGTAGTCCGTTCTGATCACCATAAAAGTGATCTAGATCCAGTTGTCATGGAAGAAATCCAGTGAAAAAAAATGGTAGCACTTTTCCATCTTAATTTTATCTAGACGAAAGAATAAATTTTTTTTACTCTTCTTTGAAAACCATCACATATTTATGTATCAAATATATAAATACGTAAATAAGATAAAATTCCTTCGTGAATTTTCATCTTCGAAGTTGGTTTAATGCGCAAACTGGTTCAGCTTTTAAAGAGTTTGAAACCATGTGGAGGCATTCTGTCACCTTCGCCAAATGTTCTGCAGCTTGAAGATAGCGGATTCGAATTCACTGTAACCCTAGATGTATCGTTTTGTTGTATATTCTTCCCTTGACAAAGACTTACGTCTTTGAGCTGCATGTTTATGTGTAATAAATAAAGAAAAAAGAGCATGCATACGAAGACCAAAAATCCCATGGTTTTTCTTTATAAGTTTGGTTTAAACATTTCTGTTTACAAAGAACTAAGAGTTTGTAGAATTATTTATATAAGTGTATTATAATTATATGTTGTTATTCTTGAACTCTTTTAACAAAATAAAGAATATATTTCTGCTTATTATTGAAATTCAATTTGAAATCAATTATTATTGAAATCAACTGCCACTAGAGAAAATCGTTCTTAGAGAGAATATTGTTGGCAAGTATGTGGATGTTTATTAGATTTAATTCATAGTTTAGCTGACCTGATAAGGAGAAGCAGTTGGCACCCATAAACCCTTTCCCGTTCAGTAAATTTCTGAAAGTTTATAAAAACTTTGGTAGAAGGAGGAACAGTTGGCACCCATAAATCCTTTCCCGTAGAGCAAATTTCTGGAAAGTTTATAAGAACTTTGGTCGAAGGAAGAGCAGTTGGCACCCATAAACCCTTTCCGGTACAGCAAATTTCGATTAAAAATTTTAGCAATGCACTTTCGCATTCAATCGTTGAGTTTTAAAAGGTAAAGATCATAATTTGTATGATATTTTTAAAAAGTTGAAAAAATCTTGTCTAAAATCTTATTGTAAATATATTTTACTTTGGAAAAAACGTGGTGATAAACACGTTTGGTAAAACTAAAACAGTTTTTTTTGTTTCATTCTGATAATACTTTTTATTATTTTTGTACTAACCCTCGATTTAAGGCACTTTACGTACTTTAAAGAGAATAAAGAGCTACAAAGACCATATTTAAAGATTTAAATCCATGTGAAAAATAACAGTAAATATAATCACATTTTAGAGATTCTACTTACATCTATATAAGAGGCGTTAATGTAATCTGAATCTGGAACACCTGGTAGAGGCTCCAAAACCACTCGATTATAATCAACTGGAAATACAGAAACATTTCCGGTGAATTGACAATAATAAACCAGACGTAAATTGTACTTACAGTACGTAAAATAAAAAACTGATCACCTTGAATAGCTTTTGATGTAATGATTGGATCTTCCCATTTTAGGACTCAATCCTCGTGGTTCGAGAGTGAATTCAAATATACTAATTAGTGCAGACCTTATTTTAAGTTAAGAAATCAGCCTCAAAAACGTACTTTCTCTGAATAAATATCGTATTAATTACCCTATTTGAGAATACCCTTTCAAACCATTAAGATGAAGTACTAGAATGTGAAAATCTGATAATTAGATTAAAAGTTATTCAAGGTGGTTCGTTGGTTTGGTAGTCCAAATTAAAAATTTAATCGAATTATGTGTTTCTAATAATCTTGGCTTCGCCGGTCACCGGTGACCGCCGTGGCTCTACGACCAAACTAAGGGCCGGTCACCGGTGACCCACATGACATTCAACGCGTTAATGATCACTGACAACTGAGAATATTGCCTGTGTCTCTGACTGGTTAAACATAGGAACTCTAATGTGCACAATTGTTTGAATGTCTAAGAAAATTATGTCAAAAATAAATAAATAAATGTCATTTTTTCAGTCAAATGTATTTTACTCGCATTTTTACATAGAACGTAACGTGAGTATAATTTACCTCTGTACCTTTATCAGATACTTTTCGCAGTAAGGGAGAACAGTTATTAAGAATATTCATTTGATCTTTATTAGTATTAAAAAAGAGTGTACTCACAAGGTACTAATTTCTTATAACTGTTTTTTGTTTCATTAGCAGCTTTCGATGCGTGACGAGTACTGTGAGATTCTCCTTTCGAAGAAACCTGGAAAACACAGAGATAAATCAGTTAAAATACATCATCAATCAGCATAATCAATAATGCTTTAAATAACTGTAGGAAATTAATTTTGCTGATATAGGCTGATTTTTAACTATTAATATTGAGAAAATCACTATCTAAGGCTCTGAACTGTCACTTTATTTTTTACATTTTATAACCGTCGTTGAACAGCCGACCCAATTTTATGGGTTTACGACTACTAATGCTCGACTCCGTAGCCTTGTAATTTTGAACCCAATCCAGAAAAAAGGGAACTCCTGGATCGAGCATTGGGAAAAATTTGCCTTCGTGGAGGACTTTTTGATGGAGCTAACAGCATTTGCGTTACATGGAGAGGAAGACCACGAGAACCTCCCACGGTTAACCTGATGGCAAGGGGTTTCTAACACATGATCCGTCTACCACTGAGGATATTTCACGTCAGCACTGTGGTCGGTGCAAGCCGGATGCGGAATTCGTATCGATCAGCCATCGCCGGGATCGAACCCTGGTTCACCTCATTGGAAGGCGAACACTCTATCCCCTGAGCCATCGCGGTTCTCTGAACTGTCATTGCAAAGAACTGGGGTTCTGCCCATAGTGGTGGCTTGAAGTCTATCTAACTAGAACCAGCTTGTAACGCTTGTAAGTAACCAGCTTGTAAGTCAAGGTGGCCTATGCACAATATACAGAAATGCCAACTTGCTCCGGACAGCAAAGATATATTTTAAAGTGGTAGTTTATCAGTTGTGATTCTTGGTTTAATAAATTCAATTTAGTAGATTTTTATCCGCCACTATTTCTAAATAATTCGTAGACTTATAAAATTCACCGCTTTATAGCACGTATGTCATTCTATACCTTTTGAAAAGCAAGCAAAAATATTTAAATATTTTCAAAATTTACTTTGTAGTTATTTACCGTTTTTTATTAAATTATTCTGGCGTGTCCGAACCAGTTAGCATCTCTGAATATAGTTGACTACATTCCTACTATCGTACCGTTGTTCAAGAAATTTTAAAGCCTTAACCTCCAATTTTATTATAATAAATATGGCTAAAATCAACGTTAAGGAAACACAAATATAAACAGTCCGTTCAATGTAAGAAGACGATTGACCTTTGGAGTGTTCATTTCAACGTAGGAAAGATTGTGCCTGACAAACGTCATTGGCGCAAAGCTTTTTTGTATCATAATGATTTGGCCATGATTCGGCTTTTCACAATAGATGAATAATAGTTGAAGATATGTATTCATTATGAAAATATAACAATTACTATCGTGAGTGTCAAATCAAATATTAAAGAGAAATTCAGAGGGTTAATATCAAATTATAATTAGAGTCATAATATTAATGAGAAATTAAATTTAATGCTTTTTAAGAAATGTAATTAGAAAGCATGAATAATGTTTTTTCTGAAGAAAACTCTTCATGAAAAAAATAAATTGACAAAAGGCAAAAAGCCCTAACGTCGCATTTTCTGAAAAATAATTCGTATGCATACCTGCTAACTTATAATTTTTCCCAGGATGATTTTCACGTTTTAGAAGAAAGTACCAGTAAAAATTTAATTGCAATTATAAGCGGAAACATCTTTCTTATTCTTTTTTCAGAGTTCTTAAATACTATTGTACGCTTTTATAAGCGTTAATTCATTTGTATGTAGTGGTCAAAATCATTTTAGATTAAATATCCAAGAGATATATAAGAAGCAAAATTTTTACGGCGACTTTAAATGTAAAAATGAATTTATACGCAAAATGCGTAAAAGTTGGCAGTTACTCATTAGTTTCACCAAAAGTAAATCACCTCCTGCAATCTCCAAAAGAAACTGAAATCCGTTTTATTTTTGTTCCTTTGAAATAAAAATTGGAAGAAAAAAAATTTCGACTCGTTAACACAACGGGAATCCTATTAAAAATATCCGTAAAACTTCGAAGCAACACTTTAACTAATTCTTAAAGTTCGCACTTCAGAATACCTCGGAAGAACTGGAGAAAAAAAAATGCACGCATTTTTGTTAGCATTTACCAAGTTCCTCAAACTTGTTATCTTCAGATAACAACTAAGGATTAGCATCCATACCAGCCATTAACTTCGACGTACTTGTCATTATACTTTCGTTGGAGGCAATTACGATTATTTTTGGAAGAAATAATCGGAAACTTTCCTCGATAAATTGTTAGAAAATTCTAGCTTCAACTTCGAAAAAGAAATTTCTTGATTTGATGCGATTGCACTTAAGGAGAAAATTAGGACATGTCTCCCTTCTTTGTTAAGTAATAAAACTTTTTTTGAGTTTAAAGACACGTGCTTTATTCCCAAACTGCTTAGAAGACACGGTGTAGCTGATTTTAACATACTACTTCAACTTATAAGTTTCGGGTAATTGGCTTCCTAGTTAGCAAAGTATTGCTCTAGTTTAAATCCACGTTCTTTATCTTTATTGGTGGCAGACTTCCTAAATAAATTTTCTGTGCCTCACTCACTTTTTTAAAATATTATCATTATAAATTTAACTCATTAGCAGAGATGCCAACTTGCTCCGGACAGGACATATATATTTTAAGGTGGAAGTTTATCAATTGTGATTCCTGGTTTATTAAATTCAATTTTAGTAGATATTTATTCACCACTTTTTCTAAGTAATTCATTGGCTTATATAATTCACCACTTTGTAATACTTAATACTTTAGTCATGCTGTACCATTTAAAAAGCAAGCAAAATTAGTCAAATATTTGCAAAATTTACTTTGTAGTTATTTACTGCTTTTTTTAATTATTTTTGGCGTGTCCGGAGCAGTTGGCATTAGGCATACCTTCCTTGAGGTTTTTACAAAATAGTATTTTAACAAGCGAGCTAAGGCAGAAATGATTATAATTTTAATTAAACTTATAAATTGAATTTAAGAATTTGATATTTTTCTTATCTGGACTTTGGTATATCTTTTTAATTATTTGCATACCTGCCAACTTTTACGCATTTGGCGTAAAATTTTATTTCTATATTTAAAGTGATAGTAAAATGTATGCTTTCTATATATTCCTTCCATTTTTAAACTTAATTTATAATCCTTTTAACCACCACTATTTTTAAAAAAGTTAAGTATATATATAAACATATTTAATAGTGTCAGGGTAAACTGCATAAGCTGTTTAAAAATACAGCAAAAGTTCTGCTTAAAAATGTAATTTAAATTCCAATTTACTACCACTGGGAAAAATTATTCTCGATAGGCTTAAAAGTTGGCAGGTATGTATTTGAATGTAAAAACTGGCGATTTTCTTTTATTTCTAATTTATTAAAATATCAGTGTATAACTTTATGTTTTAGTGTGAGGGTATTGAGTGAGCTACCTGCCTAGCGGCACTTGTCTCTTCATCTAAAAATATTTGCCAAATGGAACGGAAGTATGCCATCGAGTGTATCCATTTAGCTACTTGACTAACGAGTCTATCCATTTAGGAAGTATCCATTTAGCTACTTGACTTTTATAGCTGTGAAATTATTTATATGTAAAAGTAGATTAAATTCCTTAACACTAGCATTGTAATTTTGAA